>NC_045695.1:13142166-13311095 GCF_003331165.1 Xiphophorus hellerii | reverse complement strand
AGTTAATGTCGTTTCAATGGTTTGCGTCTCACAGGCTGTCAGCTCATACATTTATGTTGACAGTTACATAACAGTACAGCTTTTGTGACAGAAATAATCATAACATAAAAATCACGTTGGCTATGCAAAGACTCATGCTGCTTTAATTTCTCTCAAAGTCTCTAATCTTGCGGAGACAAAAATAGTTCTGACGACAGAATCCTGAGAGAAAAAAGTTAGAATTCTGAGATTCAGTGTAGAATTAAAAAAAAAATAATAAAAAATTCTCACATTAATGACAGAATTCTGGAAAAAAATCAAGAAAAAAAATCAGACTTCTGACATTCTATGATTTAAGTTAGAATTTTACGCTACAAGTCTGAATTTTGAGAGGAAAAACGTCAGTATTGGAGATTTCTTTTCCCTCTTGAATACTCACACTAGAACCACATTTTATTAGGATTTCATTAGGAAAAAGAGGAGTTTAGCTAGAACGCATTAAAAAACACCAAAAAATTTATTGCACACCAACATAGAAGTGGCGTACATTTGTTTTCATCTCCCTTAACCCTGATGATACCCTGGAATACAATCCACTGTCTTTACTAGCAATTAGTAAACAGCATCCATTAATTTGTAATTACATTTCAGAATTAAATCCAGATGTTCTGCGAAGGCCTCAGGTGAGACCAGAATTGAAGTTTTGCTTATTGGGAAACTGAAACTGACACCCTGAACATCATGTTTTTGTCCTTCCACTTTAATTCATGTTGGTCTATCACATAAAATGCTAATAAAATAAGCTCAAGCTTGTGGTAAAAGGGGAATGAAAACTGTTGCAGGGAAGCCTATCTACATGCAGACTGCCCCAATCGTGGCTGACTCAGCGATTTGCAGGTAAAGCCTTTAAAAACAATCTAATTGTGATTGCTTGTGATTTTGCACTCTCTCAAGTTCTTCATCATGGTTTTCTGCTGACGTCTACCTCGCCAGCTGATGCATGCTTGGCCATGCATTTTGCATCCCAGAGGCTCCAGTTAGAAGTCAGAGGTAGTATGTTGCAGTAAGTACTGTCCTCTGTCCACGGCTCAGTGGTAGCTCTAACGTGGGACAGAGGACGGTGCAGGGGGACATCTCCTGCTGCGTCTGACGGAGACGCTTCAGTTCTCACCGTAACCTCGCTATCTGTGCTCATAGGCGCCCCCTGTGATTCGTTCTGGACATGGTGAGCGGCAAAGACACGGAGGAGAGGGAGGACACCTCCCAGTAGAGCGAGCGGGACAGGAAGAGCTGGTAGAGGATCACCATGGAGATGGACTGACAGAGGATCACGCCAATGGTGATGACCTACAGAACAAAAGGTAGTGACAGAGGTAATGAAGATTTCAGGTAACGGACAGGCAAATTCTGGAAGTCGTGGCCTCGCACCTTTTCCCTCTGGTGGTCGTTGAAGACCACAGACATGAGGACGAGGACGGGGTGACAAAGGAACCACAGGAAGCAGCCCTGTGGAGAGAAGACAACCTGGAGGTCAGGCGGCTGTCAGGCTCAGAGGCTGCTGGTGGAGCTCAGAGTCGTCACCTTAGCAAAGCAGAGGTAGAAGTCTCTCTTCAGGGTGCTCCTCTCTGTGGAGACGATCTGGTAGAGGACGGAGGCCAGCAGGAGGGACAGCGCCACTCTCAGAGCCAGGAGGAGGAGACCTGCTAGGCTTCGTTGGGCGTGATAACTGTGGTGTTCGCTCTCTGACTCAGAGTACTGCTCCCACAGCAGCAGGACCCCCTGGGAACCACAGATCGGGTCAATGTGTAAGGCTACGCATCGGATTGCTCTCTGCCTGCCATGACTGCCGATATCAACTTCTTTGTGGACAACACCAATCCCCACCAGAACATCGAGAAGCTTCTCTAGTAACAAACTCTGGCCACATAAAAACAAAGCTGGTACCTGTGTGACCACGCCGCCGACAGCGACGGCCGTGGACGCCGGGGAGCGCTCCCACTGCAGCGGTCTGGACTGCGGCTTCCTGCCTCGACTCAGAGTCCAGCCCATACACAGGCTCAGCAGCATGTACAGCATGGACACCTGAGACACCATGTCCCAGACTGCACGGCAACACACACAGAAGCGCAAAGAAGACGTGACTAAAGGTGGCGTTGTTTAATTGATGTGTGAGAAGAGTTAAGGTGAGGCGCGGAGCGCAACGTACACTCTGCCAGGCTGCCCATCAGGGGGATCCCAGTACCGTCTCTGGAATACCTGCCGGACACCAGGTTACTCATTTTTAGTTCAATTTAAAGAATAAAGCTCGGTTCAAAGCCATTCATATTTGAAGCTTAGTTTTGATTGTTTTCGTTTCTCCACAGAAAACAGGAGAATGTTCAAAAGCAAAACACATTGTATTGACATTGTGGCGTCAATAATGAGTGGATAAACATTTGTGTGCATTACAGCAATCAAACATAAGATAGAATATCGTGAAAGAATTGAATATTTTCTAATCGCTCATTTCTGAAAGTAAAACTCATTATATACTGACTTGACGGTGGACACTTCTATAGGACGGTTGGATGGAGGCTACCTGGCCAGGTGGATGTAGTTGCAGAGGGCAGAGCAGCCTTGCAGAGCCAGGGCCATGGTCAGCACCTTGAGGACCGTGTGCATGGGGCCCCCTTTCTTCAGCGCCTGATACAGAGGCTGGAAGTAGATGCAGCAGGCGATGAAGTAGGCGAGCAGTAGGAGGAAGTAGAAACTGTGCAGCCCTGAGAAAACACATTTGTGTACGGTTAAAAACGAAACCCCAGGAAGAGTTTGGAACAACTAAAAACATGGCCGTCCTCCTAAACCGACATCGTGTGTCAGAGTCGTCTGACCTGCTTCCTCTGCGCTGAAGTAATCCAGCGGGTTCCCAGCAGAGTCGGGGTTGAACAGCAGGAGAGTGAAGCCGAGGTCAGCGAACGACGGCGTTGCTGAGTTTTCCTGACAAGAAAACAAACAACGGGAATATTTCCTCATCCCAACGGTTGTATTTGAATTTTATGTCCGTGGAAACACGCAACATTCCCAGTTACCTCGCACGTGTATCTGTCAGCGTACAGCACCTGCCAGGCTGTGGGCGAAGACTGACGAGGGATAGTCTGGTTGTGTTCGTCCTGGCTGAGGGAAACTGAAGCAGGTGGTGGGGAGAAAAGTCAGTCAATGGCCTCTTGATCTCTTCGTAGTAATAAACTAGAACACTTACTGGTGAACTGGGCTCTGCTGAGTCGCTGGGAGCAGCTCAGGTTGTCCAGGTCTGAGTCCATGTCCTGGTACAGCAGCAGCCTGGCCTCCTTCTCTGTTCCCAGGGATGGGTTGTCCAGCCGACACACCAGCAGCCCGCCGTCACCTGCTAAAATTAAACAAGTCAAGAAAATATCAGACACTTTCTACTTTTTTTAAAGTGTATTTTAACATCGAGTAATATTTTATTACAGATTAAGATAGATAAAACAAGATTTCAATAAAGGAATGACTACATCAGCACCAATCAAATTAGTTGGGCAGTTTATTAAGTTAAAGAAATAAAGACAAGGTGAGACTAAATACTACGTTAATATGAAATAAACAATTAAGAATGAGATTTACAGTATAACAACATAGGACAACGTTGACTGAATATATTTACATGTCTCAGAAAAGAATAGTACAGATAAGCAAATAAAAAGAAAAAGCTAGGGGGTTTAGGTTTCAAATAGTACATTTAAAGCATTGCATATTTCAAACGTTTAAACACCCAATTTATTGTTAGATCTGATATAATATTTAATTCCATTGAAAAAAGCAGTAAAACATGGTTTCCTTTCAGTGAATTTGCTACGATGAATGTGACATTTAGCCAATAATAAAACTCGGAATTGCTAAGCATTCGTTTACCAGAGAGGTAAACTCATCTCACCACCAAGTCCTTTTCTGTCACATACATTCTTTACTGTCTGACTTAATACAGTAGTATTGAGTACTACTGTACTTCTCCTTTTACTACTACTACTACTAATAATAATAATAATAATAATAATATATTTTAAAAAGTTGTGCCTCTCATGGTAGATGTGTTGGGTTAGTTCTGATTTAGTCTTTTTCTAGACTTTTGTTCAAATATTTTTTTTATCTTATTTTATTTCATTTTTGTATTTTATTAATTAACTCGTTAAGAAATAGCAAGATTAGACACCTCAAAGACACCTCGACTACAACCACTAAGTCTCGAAGGAGTTGAAAGGGAATCATTGCGGGTGCAGAGCAGCTTATGTTGTATTATCTTTCAGGTTACATGAGCGGCGGAAGAGAACAGACAGGGACAATCTTCTCCAAGGTGTGAATCTTCCTCCTAAGGTATCCGTGGCTGTGACACCTCTTTCCCAGAACTGAGAATTAGAGGACCAGGAACACCTGGCAAGAGGGGAGCCTCAGAAAAAGCGCCAATGGAAGCAGGACTACCACTGTCAGTGTCCAGTTTGTGGTCGGGCAAAAAACTAAAGCACTGGCCTCACACAGATTAAGGGGAAACGATACTGTCCGGCCTCTGGACAGACTGTTTTGTCTCTTGGGAAGCAGTGACTGTTTGAAAGATTTTCTTTGTAGTTTTCATCTTTTAATATCATCCCAGCACTTTTGTTTTAAAGCCCAGAATTGTTTTTAAATTTCAACAGGACAGCTGCCATGTTATGAGGGCTTAGTTAATAACTGCAGCGGTCTTTATTCCTCTTTATTACATAATAGCACATGTAATATTGCAAACAACTGTTCAACCTTTTTTCGATAAATGTAATTTTTTGTGACCTCAGTTTTTCATGACGCTAAATCACCTTGTAGCTATAGAAACTGAACTTTCAGTCAAATCACTGTTTCTTTATATTTCTGAAATTTGGTATCAAACTAAATCTGAGATATTCTGTGTTTAGCTACAGAAAAATTACATGTTATTAAGCTATGTTGATATAAACACTGATTAATTGGTCTCTCCAAATTCTCCCTAGGTATGAGTGTGTGTGTGTGTGTGTGTGTGTGTGTGTGCATGGTTGTGTGTCCTGTCTGTCTCTGCGACAGACTGGCGACCTGACCAGATTAATAATAGATTAATAATAAACACTGCAAAAAACTAATACAGAGAAAAGAAAATGAATGGAAGAACTTGACACTCCCTTTATCATTTTGGTTTGCATTTGGATCTGCTGAGTTTATGGCTTTAGGCGTTGCTTTATACATGTCGAGGTATATTGTTAGCCCTCTGCAAATGTAGGTGTGTAAGAGTGAGGAAATGTCAATGATCATTTATTTGTGTGTTCTATAATTTTGTTGGCCCTCTCAAAAGTGATACTATCAACAGTATAGTAATTCAATAATTCAGAATAAACAGTAATTTGGATGTTATGCTATATTGAACTTGAAATTAGTGTAAAAAAAATGCTTCGTGGAGCATGAAACAGGTATTATTACTAAAATGACATGAATGCTGCTGAAACATGTACTTGAGTAGAAGCTTCAGATTTTTCCTCTTTTCCTCCCCCAACCTCTAATTGTCTCTTTTGCCCCATTTTTGGCCGACAGGTTAAGGCGTTGGACTCCAAATCCAATGCGGTTTCCCCGCACAGGTTCGAATCCTGTAAGTGACGAAGATTCATTTATTGTCTTTTCCGTCGCATAAATGTTTTCATTTAGGTTTGGATTATTCTGGGGTAAAAAAATTTTGTTATAAAACACACCGTTTTATATTTATATAAAGTAGTATAACATTACAAGTGTGCAATGTTGCATTAAATTGATGTTTACTGTGCTTTTCTCGCCCTGATTTTCAATTTTTCAGCAGCTAGACAGCCAGACAACGACGCTAAAAATAACCAAACTTCTTCCTTTTATACTTGTTTTATTGAAGAGTGGCCTCTGACCACTGCCATCACTTTGGCCATCGTGAACTGTAACATACAAGGCTTAGTATTAGCAAACAAACATTGCAAATTAGCCAATATTATTAAAATGTATACTGGAAATAGAAATGTATTGTATGTTATAATCTTCAAGCCCCCCCTCCAAAAAAAGGGGGTGAAAGTTGGTTCTCATACTGTTTCTGATAAAGTTAAAAAGGTTGAAGAAATTTATATCTATTCAGCAGGTGCATTTGCTTCATGTGATTCATGATGTTCAGAAAAGACAAATGAGAAAATAAATATTTCAAAGGTATGTAAGTGTATGTTTATTTTTTTAAGATTATCATAGATACAATTTATATTGGGCTTCCTTGTGTTTTAAAGTTTCCTTTAAGTGGGAAATGTTTGTTGAAGTTTGATGCTTATAGATATTTAAAAATATAATTATTAGTAAAAAGAAAAAAATTTAGAGCAAATTTCTGTTTTTCAGAAAGTATTAATAAAATGTTTTAAATTGACATTTTAACAGTTTTAATCTGTTATTTAAAGGTATTTTATCAGTAGGACTAAATGAAGTTTTTTTGTACAACAAACAAAAACTGGGTAAATCTTACTGGAAAAAAGTGTAAAATAACAGCATTATTATGATAATTCATCAGAAAAAGTTGGTTAAAATTACTTGATAAAACTGTTTTATTACAAAAATAACCCTTTTCAAATCACAGTAAAAATTTGTGCAAAACTATGGGAAAATCTGTTCATTTCACAATTTAACACTGTTGTAATTACTGTTTGGTCAGTAAAACAGTTTACATGTTCACTGTGTTTTCTACAGAATTATTCTGGCAACCACAGCTGCCAGTTTTTTTGTAAAAACAACAGAATTTTTTTTACAGTGTATGTTAGATCTTATCATTCCAGTGTAAATCTGTTTTAGTGATTTTCTATCTGCTCCCCAGTCACTGCCAGCCAAGCATCTTAAAATATTTAAGATCTTTTTACATTTATCTACCACTTTTTGAATATGAATATTCCATTTTAGTTTTTCATCGAACCATATTCCTAAAAATTTTATACACTTTACTTGCTCTAATTCTTGATTATATAATTTTAATTTTATTTCCTTGTTTAATTTTTTCTGAGTAAATATAATTACTTTTGTTTTTTCAACTGAAAACTTAAATCCCCAGTGCAACGCCCATTTTTCTATTTCAATAATAACCTTTTGTAATTTTCTTACAATGAAATCTACATTTTTCCCTCTTTTCCAAACAGCTCCATCATCTGCAAAAAGTGAACATCCAATTTCTTTTCCAATATCTTTAAATACATCATTTATCATAATTAAGAACAATAACGGACTTATAATACTTCCTTGCGGAGTTCCGTTTTCTACTTTATATTTTCCTGAGATCACTTCACCAATTCTAACTTGTATTTTTCTATTTGTTAAAAAGTCTTTAATCCATTTAAATAATTTTCCTTTAATGTCCAACATATATAATTTAATTAATAATCCCTCAACCCACATCATATCGTATGCTTTTTCTATGTCAAAAAATACTGCCACTACACTTTCTTTATTTACTTGTGCTTTTCTAATTTCATGCTCTAGAATAACGTTGGATCATTAGTGCTCCTCCCTTTTCTAAAACCACTCTGAAACTTTGATATATATCCTTTACTATTTAAATAATATACGATCCTATTGTTAATCATTCTTTCCATTATTTTACATATATTGGATGTTAAAGCTATTGGTCTGTAGTTTTCTGGGTTTGAATTATCTTTTCCTGGTTTTGCTATTGGTATTATATTTGATTCCTTCCAGTTCAATGGTAGTTTTCCCTCCTCCCAAATTTTATTATATAATTGCAATATTATATCTTTTGATTTTTCACTAAGTTGTCTTATCATTCTATAATAAATCCGATCTTTACCTGGTGCTGTATTTTTTGTCTTCCTGAGTGCAGAGTTCAATTCAGCTTTTGTAAACTCAACATTTAACAGATTATTTGTTTCTTCAACACTCTCTACTAACTCTTTATATTTAAGTTTTGTATTTTCTCTCCCTTTTCTTCCCTCTTCACTAATGTTATTTGAACTATGAATTTTACTAAATGTTCTTGCCAATATTTCAACTTTATCTTCATCTCTTACTATATTTATATTATCCATTTTTAATATAGGATATTCAAACTCTCTCCTTATGCCATTCATTCTTTTAATTATTTTCCAAATTTTTTCTATTTTGGTTTCTTTCCCTATTGTGCTACAGAAATTCCTCCAATATTCTCTTTTAGCATTCTTAATAGTTCTTCTTACCATTGCTTGCTTTCTTTTATAATCAATTAAATTCTTATAAATTGGGTTACCTTTTAGTACTTTAAATGCTTTATTTCTTAACTTTATTGCTTTTTTACATTCATTTGTCCACCATGGCACCATTTTCTTATCATTTCTACACCCTGTTTTCTTTATAGAATTATCTGCTGCTTCCATAATTATTTTACTAATTTCTAAATTTACATCATTTATATCCATTGTCATATCTACTTTCTCTAAATTTATTTGACTCAAGTATCTAAATTTAATCCAGTCTGCCTTATTAAAATTCAGTTTTTTATTGACCTTTATATTGTTATTTAAATTTAATCCTAGTCTTATTATAATGGGATAATGATCACTACCTATTGTTGAATTTTTATCAATGAACCACTCACAAATACCAGCTAAAACATCTGAAACAATTGTTAAATCAATAACTGATTCCATCATTGATTCTTGTTCCCCTCCCATCATTAATACATACAAGATTTTTCATTCCCATTAATTCTTCTATAACTTGTCCATTTTTATCATTACTTTTACCCCACAATGTACTATTTGCATTAAAATCCCCACACCAAATTATTTTCCCTTCCAAATATTCGGTTAACTCCTCCAATATTTCAATTGATAATGTTTTGCATGGATTATAAAAATTTATTATTGTAAATTTGCCTTCTTGTTCCCATATTTCAATTACTATATATTCAAGTTCTTTCCCTTTCCCTAATACCTGATATTGTATCCCTTGTTTTATAAATATTCCACATCCTCCTCCACCTCTCTCCTCCTGTCGGTCTCTTCTAACACTATTATATCCTTTAATCACAAAATCTAATGTTGTTTTTAACCATGTTTCCTGAACACAAATAATTTCTGGTTTATCCTCAAGACTATCAACATAACCTTTAAGTTCCTGTCCGTTAGCAATTAAACTTCTTGCATTCCATTGTAATGTTAGCATTAATTATTTTCACCTGGTGGTCCTGATCTACCATCTACCTCCAGCTTTTTGTTTATGTTTTCCCATGATCCCTCTTTAAACCCCAAAAACTTTTCAGCTCCTCTCACTATTATTTTAATTTTCTCAGTTTTATGCTTGGCTTGGTCAGTGCAGTTGATAACATATGCTACAAATAATATTAGTTTTTCTACTGATACTGTGATATTATCTTCTGATTGTACTTTGTTTTGCTGTGGGATTTGGCTCGCTATTTGTTCACTCTTTCTTGTTGTCTGCTCCTTCACATTTTTAACAGCTTCCGCATAACTAATGTTTTTAGTTGTTTTAATCTGTATAATTTCTTTTGCCTTCTTCCTTACCTCACATCCTCCATACGTAACTCTATGTTGCCCTCCACAGTTACAACATTTTTCTTGTGCTTCTTCTTTACATTCTTCTAATTTGTGATCTTCACCACATTTTGGACATCTTTGCTTCCCTTTACAAACTGCTGCTATGTGTCCATATCTTTGACACTTGAAACAACGAAGTGGTGGAGGGATATAAGGTCTGACCTGAAAACTGAGATAACCTATTTTGATGTTTTGTGGCAATTCTTTCCCTTCAAATTCAATGAGGATTGACAAACTTCCTACTCTTTCTCCATTTATTGTTCTTGACAATCTCTTCAAGTTATTTACTTTTGCTCCTACAATACTTTGCTTAATTTTATCAAGATCTTCATCTAGAGGGATCCCATAAATCACTCTAGTTTTTTTATTTTCTCCCACAATTTTTTTCTCCAACACAGTTTTTTTACATATATTATCCACATTTAAAGCCTTATTTTTTTGTTCTTCATTTTTACAAACTACCAATAGGTTTCCATCTCTCAAAATCTTTACCATTTCAACATCTCCAATTTTCTTTTTTATTTCTCTTGACACCACAATGGGACTGATGTTATCCTGTTCTTCTTCGTTCTTAAGTTTTAATATTATTTTAAATTCCTCCCTCACAACTTTCCTCCTAACTATCCTTTCTTCTTCTGAACTACTTCCTTCCAGTTCTCGTTTATTTCCTTGAATATCACCCATTTCCTTTCCTTCATCTGTTTTATGCCTTCCCCGTCCTCTCCCTCTTCCTCTCCCCACTGGCGTCCACCCTTCAAAATCCATGTCTTCCTCATTTCCTGTCTCCATTTCCAACCAAACCATTCACATACCAGTTTATGCCAAAATCCGCCTTTTCCAACTCCGATACGTGTTTTGTTTTGCCGCACTCCGTCTCACAAAACCAGCCTGGGCTCCCTGCTCCGTCCCACCCCCTGCTGCATGGAGTCTGAACCGGTTCTGATCCAAACCTGACTAGAGCTGAGGCTCCGCCCCTTCACTCACCTGAGGCTCCGCCCCCTTCCAGGTGATATTAAATTCCTTTCTTTCCATGTTTCCTCTCTTTGTTTTCTCAGTGAGTTGAGCTGTAAAACTTTAGGTCAGATTTGAACTTTTTCAGGTTTTTCTCAGTTTTCTGCTCATTTCCAACCAACATTTTATTGCAGGAAATCATTTCAGGAAGGAACCAGAAGATTCAGGAGTCTGGGAGATGAGACTGTAACCGACCTGAACACTGAGGCCCCAGAGCGCCCCCTGCAGGATCTGCTGCACCATTAACCAGACAGAAATGGCAGTTTTATACAAGTTATTATTCTAATTCAATAGCTGATTTAATTCATCGAGTTTTGATTGAAAAGATTGATTCTCATCTGTTTTATTAAAAAAACATCTTCAGTCTGAATACTGCAAAAATAAACTGCTGGCTAAATTAGTAACTTAAAGCTGAAATCAACTTGAGATGTTTCTGCTTTTACTAATTTAAGCTGTGAAACTAAATGTGAAAACTTATAATACAGCAAAAATGGCCTGGAGGATTAAAATGAAGGTTTAGTTATTATATGTGTACACAGTCAGCTGCATAAAAAATACACAAAGATTTTTTAAAAACTTTATTTGGTCGTTAAACATCCAGCAACCCACATTGCATTAGAAGAATTATGAAAATCAAACATGAACCGTCCAAAAAAACACATTATCCCAGTGATTCTCTGAGGTTTGAATAAATCAGTAAAATCACAGTAAAGAGCCTGAAGTTCTCTAGAAAACTCAAAACATGAAATATGGAGTTAAAAAAGTAAAAACCAAAACAAACTGAGAGAAATTAAAGCTGAGAATCAATGATGACGTAAAACTTCAAGATTTAGTTTTTACAATGAACATAAAATATATAAAATCTTTTTTTTTTCCAGGTTCCACATGTTCCTGAAAACTGCTCTAAGATCAGAGTTTCTGTAGGACATCCAGTTCTAAACTGGTTAAACTGGTTTCTCTGATGGAAGCTGAAGTTTCTCTGCAGTTTCCAGTAAAGCATCTTTTTATCTGTGGAGCTTTGAGGAACATTTTCATGTCAGCAGAAGGAAGAAGCAGCAGAGAAAAGAGGTTTGAAGTGTCTTTCATGGCTTCAAAGCTGAACTGAAAATGATTCCCATGTTTCCATTCTCAGACCATTTCTGGTTCCAGGATGAAAATGAATCAGAGAGAAAAAAGATCAACTTTCCAGTTGAATCCAGTTCAGATCAAAACTCCATGAAGCCTCTAAATGGAGCCCAGTTTGAATTGGATCTTTATTGATACAAAGAGACAAACAATATCAGACACTAAATGACAACATGAGAAAATAAACAGGAGGGAAATCTTGGAGGTCAGAGGTCATCATCATGATCCAGTCAGAGTCTCTTTACACTCAAACTGCTGCAGCTTCAACCTCTGAGGATCAGCAGGACACTGAGACCATTCTCTACTTTACTGGGATCAGTCATAATTATGGAAAACTCTACTGTAGACATACTGTGGATCGCACCTGCAGAGAGAAGAAGGAAGGAGAGAGCAGATCAGTGAGTGTTTCCAGCCTCTCTCCAGCAGCAGTCAGTGACGCAGCACATCCACTAGATGGTTTCCAGGCTGCAGTCAGACTGATCTCAGAGCTGTGACCAAGATGAACCTGATCAGTTGTTTCCTGTTGAACTGAGAGAACAAACAGATCTGAGATCAGATCTGCTGCTGCCACAGTTTGATGGATGAGGACCACTGTCTCTAGACATGTTGGACGGCTGGACGCTGGAGTCCAGCTGGACTTCCTGGAGACATGGACACAGCAACAACACTCATCTTCACACCAACACAAACGCAGGAACACAGCAAGCTGCTGCTCCTCTGATTGGCTGATTGCTGTCTCTGTGTCCAATCAGGAAGCCTGAACCATTCTCCTCCCACTGAGAAGCTGCAGCTTTACTGGGAACACTGGATCTTTGCTTTGATGCTAACTGGGTTTAGTTCAATATGCTGACAGCAGCTGGACTCACTACAAACATTTACTTACTTTAAAGTCTTTACAAGATTCTTCAGCTGCTGAACATCTGAATCCTTCAGTCTGTTGTTTCCTCCCAGGTCCAGTTCTGTCAGACGGGTCGGGTTGGACTTCAGAGTTGAGGCCAAATAATCACAGCTGATCTTTGACAAACTGCAGAACTTCAATCTGAATAAAGAATAAAAGATGTGAGCTGAAGCCAACAGGATGCAGGTTAACCAGTCCAACAGAACCAGTTAAAGATTCTCATCAATATTAATGCCAACAAGCTGCTGCTTCAATAAAGACCTGCTGACTTCAGAACCAGAACCAGAACCAGAACCTGGTACTGGGTCATGTTGTGTTGGAGGATTTTAGTCAGTAAAATCATTCCAGGTTCTGATCAAAGTGTTGAAGCATCAATCATTGATTATTGATTTGTTCCTGTCAGATTCCAGGAATTCACTTTTCTAGACTGGGTTGAATGACCTTTGACCTGCTTCACATGAGGGGGATTTCTACACACTGGGGGTCCGAATGCTGTCCTGTTCTGACCTCAGATCAGCAGGTCCAACTCAGTTACACAGAGGGACTAAATTAAACTCTGGATCCAAGTCCAGGAACAAACTCAGAAAATATTTATTAGAACAGAAGAAATTAATTTGATTTATGATCAATTATATATAATTATTCACAGAAATATCAATAATTATATAATTACATACAGCAATGTCTCCAGTCTGCAGCCTTCAGTCTGTAGAAAACCACAGAGCTCCTTCACTCCAGAATCTCCCAGGTTGGTGCTGATCAGCTCCAGTTCTGTCAGATGGGTCGGGTTGGACTTCAGAGCTGAGAACAGAGAAGTCCAGCTGGTCTCTGACAACCTGCAGCTGATCAATCTGAATAAAGAATAAAAGATGTGAGCTGAAGCCAACAGGATGCAGGTTAAAACTGAAACATGAACAAATAAATAATAAAAATGTAGAAAATTAATTTCCCTGAATGTAAAAGAAACATGATGAACTGATTCTAACATCTGATCCAGTCAAACTGGTTTAAAGAGTCCAAACCAGCAGAACCAGAACATTTGATCAATAAAGAAACTCAAAGTTTTCTATCAGCCTGGATGAGTTGAGCTATTTCTGCTGGTTCCTGATCATCAGCTGGAGACCCGACTTGGTAACTGGATCAGAACCACTCAGTTTCTTCATTAATGGCCTTGGGTTCTTATTAAAGCTGCTGAAAGCCAATGGAGGCCATTATTTCCTAAGGAGACGTGACCTGATGAAGCATCATCACAGAGACGAGGCTCCAACCGACTGACAGCTGTCAGACTGAAGAGGACGGTTCCTCTCTGACCCGGCCCAACAGAACCACAGCTTCAGGACAAAGCTGAGGAACCTGCTGCTGCTGCAAACCTCACTTTCATTCATTTCATCTAGATTTGCTTTTCTACAATCAGTCATTTCTTAGATTTGGTCATTAATGATGATTTGAACTTGTCAGTGTTTGTGGCTCGACTCTGGAGGAACAACATTTCATTCTGGATGTAAAGATGAGAATCAGAAATGAGAAATAAAACAATCTGAATCTTTACCAAACCAAACTGAAACATCTCCCTCATTAATTTACATCAATTGAATTATTTTACTCATTTTGTTCATCAGTTAAAAACATTTTAAAGTAAAAAACTGAAAAACAAAGTTCAATAATCTCAAAGTCTGAAATAAGAAAAAAATAATATATAAGGTAAAAAGTTTTAGAGATTTTATTCTGACATTTAAACAGGTTGTTATGAAATAAAATATATTAGAATAAAAGCATTAATTAACCTAATGTTTAAAGTATAAATGAATGATTTTATTGTATAAATAAAGAAAACAAACCTCAGATTCTTCACTTTACTGACTGAACTCTCCAGGATCTCAACCAGAGGCTTCAGATCAGAGTCTCCACCTTCATCTATGTCGATCTGATTTATTTCCAGTTCAGTCAGATCTGGGTTGGACTTCAGAGCCGAGGCCAAAACTTCACATTCAGCCTTTCGGAGCCAACAGCCACCAAGTCTGTGATTAGAGAAGAAATAAATTCAGTTCTAATGAAATCAATCTGGATCATAAACAGACTAAAATATGATAACAGTGATGTCATCATCTGATCAACATCTGGTCTTCAATTTACTGAGTTTGACCCCACAGAGAATCTGTGCAGTTCCTGGTTAAAGTCCAGGTTCTGGTTCTGGTTCTGGTCCAGGCTTCATGTCCTCAGACCTTCAGCTGCAGTCAGATGTTGAAGATCTTCTATCATCTGTGAAGGAAAGTTCAGTTTTCTCTGCAGCATCTGATGGAGCTGCAGCATCAGAGCCTCAAAGGAGCTGAAGCAGCTGATGAAGAGGCTGACTGAGCTGATGAAGGAAACTACTGGAGATGATGGAGAGGAGGAGGAACTGCTCACAGCTCGGACTTGGACTAGACCGTGTGGCTCAGAGGAACAAAGGTTTGGATGTCAGAAGAAATTGTTGCTAAACTCTTAAAGAGCTGAAGACCAAAACAGAGCGTTTGGGTCCAGCAGCATTTTTCATGGTGAAGCAGTGAAAGTTCTCCAGTAACTAGAAGAGGCTGGGATGTCTAAAGAGTTGAAGCTCATGTCTCTCCAGGTCTTCATGGCTAACAGCTTCAACAAAAGCTGCAGATGAAGAGTTGATGAGGAAAATGGTTCCAGCTCTGGAAGCAGAGTTCTCAGAGCTTTGGGAGGATCTGACAGAAACTAGGACTTTTTCTGGAGCCAGACAACAATCACCACATTTTGCTCTCATTTACAAACTCAGAGGAAACTAGTGGGAGGGGGAAAAGTTGGTCCACTAAGTTTCTAACTGGTTTCCATGACAACAGCAGCAATTATTGGGGTTATTTTAAAGTGTCCATCAAACCTAAACAGTGATTTTATAATTTAAAAAAAAGACAAAGATCCTAAAAGGAGTAGCGGCTCAATGAGTGAAGAGGAGTTTAAAGTGTAAAAGTCTCTCTGGCTGATTGGATCTTTCAGACAAAAAAGATTTTTTTCTAGAGTTCAGGGTTTTCTATTCATTTAAACATGAAAACTGATAAAAAGATAAATATTTTTAAAATGATCAAAATGTCTAAAACCAGAAGCTGCAGCTGTCCTGGATGAGCTGAATGTTTAGATGGTTGAATGGCTGAAATAGTCCAGAGGATGAAGGAAGAAGTTAAAGACCAAAAACATCCAGAAGCAACTTGAAGAAGAAGAAGAAACAGGAGGACAATAGAGCTGAATCAGCATTCACACAATGAAAACATCTGGACTCACCGAGCCTTTCTGCAGTTCCTCACAGCTGGAACCAGTCTCAGTCGTCCTGATGCTGATGTGTTGTACTTCTCCAGGTCCAACTCATCCAGAACCTCTGACATCTGCAGCATGAAGGCCAGAGCTGAACAGTCAGTCACTGAGAGCTTCTTCCCTGAATCCAGCAGCCGTTGGATCTCCTGATAAAATGAGACGTCGTTCATCTCCACCAGACAGTAGAAGATGTTGATGCTTCTGTCAGGAGAGATTCTATCAGTGTTCATCTCCTTCAGGTTGGTGATGCTTCTGTCAGGAGAGATTCTATCAGTGTTCATCATATCTTGGAAAGGAGAGATTATTTTAGCGTTCATTTTAGTGTTCATCTTCTTCAGGTTGGTGATGATTCTCTGGATGGTTTCTGGACTGTTCTCTGTCTGACCCAGCAGATCTTCTAAGAGTCTCTGGTTGGACTCCACAGTGAGACCATGAAGGAAGCGGACAAACAGGTCCAGGTGGCCATTTTTACTGCTGAGGGATTTCTCCATGACTTCCTTCATGAACTCATCTAGAGATGTTTCTCTGTATTTTTCTCCCAGAAACGTCTTGATCACCTCTGACTTCCTGCTGGTGAAACAGTGGAGCATGTAGACTGCAGCCAGAAACTCCTGGATGCTCAGATGAACAAAGGAGTAGACGGAGATGTCGCACATCCCTCTCTCTCTTTTAAACATTTCAGTGAACACTCCTGAGAACAACGCAGCATCTTTGATGTTGATGCCGCACTTTTTGAGCTCTTCGTCATAGAAGATCAGGTTTCCCTCCAGCAGCTGCTCAAAAGCCAGTTTTCCTAGAGACTCAATCAGCTTCTTGTTCTCTGGACTCCAGATTGATCTTGTCTTTTTTCCTCCATCATACTTTTCCTTCTTGATTGCGAAGTTAACCTCCAGGAATGCTATGTACATCTCAGTCAGAGTCTTTGGCAGTTTTTCTCCCTCTCTGGTCTTCATCACATCCTCCAGAACTTTAGCAGTGATCCAGCAGAAAACTGGGATGTGACACATGATGTGGAGACTTTTTGATTTCTGGATGTGGGAGATGATCCTGCTGGCCTTCTCTTCATCATCTCTGAATCTCTTCCTGAAGTACTCCTCCTTCTGGGGGTCAGTGAACCCTCTGACCTCTGTCGCCATGCCGACACACTCGGCAGGGATCTGATTGGCTGCTGCAGGTCGTGTGGTTATCCAGAGGAGAGCAGAGGGAAGCAGTTTCCTCCTGATGAGGTTTGTCACCAGAACATCCACTGAGCTGGACTCTGTAACATCAGTCAGGATCGGATTGTTCTTGAAATTCAGAGTAAATCGACTTTCATCCAGACCATCAAAGATGAACAGAACCTGGAACGTTTCAAAGCTGCTGATTTCTTTGGTTTTAGAAAATAATTTATGAATCAGTCCTAATAAGCTGAACTTTTCTTCTTTCAACATATTCAGCTCTCTGAAAGTGAATGGAAATATGAAATCAATGTTCTGGTTGGTTTTGCCTTCAGCCCAGTCCAGAGTGAACTTCTGTGTTAACAGTGTTTTCCCAATGCCAGCCACTCCCATGGTCATCACTGTTCTGATTGGTTGATCTCTTCCAGGTGGGACTTTAAAGATGTCTTCTCTTCTGATTGTTTCTTGTTTCCTGGATGCTGTTTCAATGTGTCTGACCTCATGTTCCTGGTTGACCTCTCTAGTTGACCCCTCTGTGATGTAGAGCTCTGTGTAGATCTGGTTCAGAACGGTTTGATTTCCAGGTTCAGCGACGCCTTCAGAGAGACTCTGGAACTTCTTCTTCAGAGACGCTTTATGGTCACTCTGACACCGAATATCAAAATCTGAAGAAAGAGACAAAGACAGGAGAGGAGACACTTCAGCTGAACATAAGGAAAACAATAATTTTTTGATATTCTCAGAGACAATTTGTGCATCAGCTTTAATGGATGAGAAAAAAGTAAATCAATAAATAAAAAGCCCAAATTTTATAAAAATTCTGTATGGTAAGAATAACAATAGTTGGGGCGTGCTGTGGTGGCGCAGGGGTTAGCACGCCCCACGTTTGGAGGCCTCAGTCCTCGTCGCGGACGTCGCGGGTTCGACTCCCGGTCCCGACGACCTTTGCCGCATGTCTTCCCCCCTCTCCTCACCCTCCTTCCTGTCTGCCTACTGTCGAAAAAATACGAGCCACTAGCGCCGCAAAAACTCTTCGGAGAAAAAAAAACAAAAAAATAACAAATAACAAAAGTCACGACTGTAACTATGGTTCTATGAATCCCAGATGACCGCCAGAGGCGGAGCTTAAAGTACTGAATGATCTCTCTTGCACAGGTCGAGAATCTTATACCAACATGGTCACATGTGACCCCCGGTGACACCAGTAAGTCTATATAGTCACGTGACAATGACAGCTCAGTCCCTTAATCTTCTCGTGAAACACGATGATTCTGAGGGACCGAGCGCTCTGGCGGTCATCCGGGATTCATAGAACCGTAGTTACAGTCAAAACTTTTGTTCTATTTCATCCCTACTGACCGCCAGAGGCGGTGATTAAAGCACTGGATGACGATTACCGACAGAGTCCTGAGAAATCACACACAGAAAAGAAACAACCCCGAAAACATGCCCACCTCACTGGGATGATGATGAGCGCTGGGATAGGATCCCAGGTGAAAGGTGGCCCAGTTAACCTTGTAAAACCCAGCAAAGGTATTTGGGGATGACCAAGAGGCTGCTGCACATATAGCCTCCAGAGTGACCCCAGACACCCAGCATCTCACGCTCACAGGACTCGGTCAGGTCGAGCTGAAATCGCCACTCTTGACCCGTAAACCGACGAGCGAATAGGCCAGGAAACACGGCTGCACAATGTAACAAAAGCAAACCTGAAGCAGCTATGATAATAAATAAAGACAAGCCAGATATGGAGGCACAATATAAGAAAAAGCAATCCCAAAAACGGAAATTAATTGAAACCTTCAATTCATCCATGTGCTGAAGATGTTTGACCATCAATCTGCAGGCTCTCTGTTCTTCTTCATCACAGCATCTATTTTGTTGCAGTCCTTGTCTGCTCTGGTTTGGTTCTTCTCAAGTTTACCTTCTATCTCTGAATGTTTAAAGACGCGATCTGATAGAAGGTCATCAAGGAGCTGTTAACTCTCAATATTATTGGTGAATATTGTGATGAAAATATTGACTGATTAACAAACATTTTCATCACTTTTTTTCTCCTTTCTTTATCATCACCAGCACATAAGTTCCAGTTACACCAGCTGAAATAATTGATCACTAAAAGACTTTTAAACCTTAAATTTCCAAATCTCAACTAAAGACGTGGATCTGGTCCAACAGAGACGACAGGAGGCTCTGATTGGAGGAGTTCAGTCTCACCTGGAGAACAGCTGCTCTGATTGGCTGTCGGCCGTTCAGCTCCTGTTCTGGGTCTTTCTTCACACTCACAGCTCCTGTAAAGACATTTCTTCATCAGTGAAATATTTCACTATCAACAGGCTGGAGCTGAACATGTTCATGAAGGTCCACCACAAACTAGAGACCAGAACTGGGTCAGAACAGAACCTGAGATCATTGATGATTTCTGGTGTGAAGTTCTTCATTGTATCATATCTGGTATCATGACTGATACCAGTGTTCCCAGTCTGGAAGCTCCAGTGCTTCACTGGGTTTAGAGACAATCTGAGTCGTTGCTCCTCACATTGTTGGTTGTTTTTGTTTTCATGCAACATTTTCATCATTGATTCATTCAGACTTTCATTCAAACTCTGATTTACTGACCAACATCCTTCATGACTAACTTTAAATTAATATCTCAGAAAATTAAGTTACTGTTTATTGAAACACTGAAGATCAACCAGTTAATATCTTTTATTTTATATCTATAGATTCACATGAATCAGTTAGAAAATGGTTCTTACTTTCTGTCTGATGGTCCAGGTTCTTTACTGAACTCTGGAACCCAACCTTTGGACTGGTCACTCCTCATAGATGGACTGATGGGTCCTGGAGGTTCTGCTCTGTCCTGATCTTCCATCTTCTGGCCTTTTGGAGAGAGAAACCAGAACCAGTCAGTCCAGTGATCTGGTTCCAGTAACTGTCCTGTGAAGCAGAAAGCTGGTTCCCATCATGTGTTCAGAGGATCAGAGTGAATCATTTGAATGAATGAGTGAACATTTCCTATGAACTAGTGAACGTATTTAGCTCCCAGTGGACTTGAACGCATCATGACTCTATTGTAGCTCTGTATGGAGGG
Organism: Xiphophorus hellerii; assembly: GCF_003331165.1. Lineage (NCBI taxonomy): Eukaryota > Metazoa > Chordata > Actinopteri > Cyprinodontiformes > Poeciliidae > Xiphophorus > Xiphophorus hellerii. The sequence goes on along the minus strand of NC_045695.1, from coordinate 13,290,938 downwards.
AGTCAGTGAGCAGAAGGTTCTGAGGGAGCAGCAGCTCAGGTCGGGTCCACAGCTCTCCTCCAGACAGAACCGGGTCCAGCTGGGATCTCAGCAACATGTCAGCCTCTGTGTGCAGCTCAGCAGGATTTCCTCTCAGCTCAAGAGACACAAAGCAGCTTTCAGGGACCACAGCATCCAGCTGAGGTACCAGCTGGACCCACTGCAAGGAATCATGGGTAAACAGCTGCTTCAATAGGGGGATGAAGCCCCCAAACACTCAGCGAGGCCTGAAACATATTTAGTCTATTGATCTGATTGAACTTCAAAATAAAGAGACACATTAATGCAACTCTTTTAGTTAGAAACTAGTTTGTTACAACTGATCTAAAATGTTTGTGAAATTATTTATTTTATTATTATTGCTCCATTTAAAAGTTTTGTTATTTTTAGGGTTGAACCGACTGCAGTTTTCTGGCTGATCGATTCCGATTTTGCAGATACTGATTGCTAAACACAGCAACCTTTCAGGTAAGAGTCAGTCTGGATCTGGATGCATTTTTCCAGCAGAGCTTTGAGAGACAAAGAGTTTCTTCCTGCTGAAAGGAGCAACAAGAGGAAAACCTGGAAAAAGATCAAACTGAGTGAGGAGGAAGAGAGGAAATCTGTGGACGGCTTAAAGCCGGTTCTGATCCACAGACAAGAGAAACATGAGTTTCTGCTGAACCCCAGACTGATGAGGGACGGAGTGATGTGATTCACTTCCTGCTGATTTCAACAAGCAGAGAAACTAGTTTACAATGTTTTAGTTCTGCTTTTTAGGTTAAAACACCAGAGAGAGTCGCTGCAGCAAGAACTGATGGACTGTAAAAGTTACATTAAGTTCTCAGTTTATTTAGATTAAATCTGAAAAGTTCATTATTGCTCCACACAAACAGATCAGCTTTAGATGCTGCTGTCATGGTAGATCATAGCTGATCATTCACCAGGTTAACTGCGCAGTAACTGAGCTGTGTGTTTATAGTGTGTTCAATATTTCTCTTTTTGTTCCTTATAGTCGCATAATGTAACCTCACTTAGCATCACTTTATAAGCAGCAACGTCTCACAATAAAGTTTTTCATTTGATCTAATTCCTTTCTAGATCAGGCCTTCAATAAAGTAAACAGAGCGCTGCTGCGGGGACCAGGCCCTATGAGAGCCGAGCGACCCAGGCCGAGGTGACTGAGGCCCCGGGAAGCCTCGGTGGGTTCATCGGTTAGAAAGGCTCCAGAGAGCCGAGAGACACGGAGGGACCCGGAGCAGCAACACTTACCTCTAGTAACAAGTCAGCAAGTTATTTCCATCCTGCAGCTCAAAATGGAGGCTGATCTGAAGGAGACCAAAGGTGGTTTCAGTTTCTATTTTCACAGGAAGTCACGTAACTTGTGTTTTCCTCTCATCTGTGTCCACTAGAGGGCAAAACCCGCCCTGCTCTGATAATAATAGTTCAGTTCGCGGCTCTGCAGCTAAAATATCAACATCATTCTGACTGTTTCCAGGATAATTTAACTTTTCATAAATATTTTCCTACCTTCAGACCGGAAGCTCAGCATATTAGCGTCTAAACCAGAGTTGTAGAGCTTTGATTCAGCTCTGTTGGACCTGAAGCTCCAGTTTAGGAGCCACAGCTCATCAGGAAACATTAATATGTAATTTATTTAGGATATATAGATGAGTTATCTGCATGTAAATAACACATCTATATATTAAATCAGCTGTCAGTCCTTTAGACAGATCATAATAATATTAGTATTTATAATGAGAAAGATATAAACGTGATCAACTTAACAGAAATCAGAAACCAGCTGCAGCTCTACAAACTCACCTCTATATTCAGAGCGGGGAATTTCCGCCCTCTGGTGGCCATAGTGGGAACTACAGTCCTGATAATGCTGCATTGTTTACATTTAATATCCACTTAATGTGGAGTTTAGAGAAAAACTAACAGTCTTCCTGAGTCATATTGATAGTTTACTGAGTCACATATTATCATGATATATTTAATTCACTTTTTGGAGTTATATATGTAATAAAAACAGTTTAAAATAATAAAATGCAGCTGCTGTGTTAAACTCTTACAGGAAGATTTTTCTGGTCAGACTGAATAAAATCCTGCAGTGACTCTTATTTAACGACAGTAATGTAAGCTGACTTGATTTGAATTAAAATAAAGATAAACATCTGGTTGAACAATTTCCATTGATGATGTAAGTAATGAATAAATCCAGAAAGACGGCAGGGTGACCGATGGAGAATGTGCTGATATGTGATGAAAATCGACTGTTTCATCTCATGTAGATCTAAACATATAAGCTCATATCCAAGCATCATCATAGGTGGAGTCGTTGGTCCCGTCCGTATTAGCGCTGAATTTTCCTGCTGCCCTGAACACATCTTCAGTAAAACCAGCCTCACTGAGGCCAATAGACCAGCGCTACGTTGCAGGAAAACTCTGAAGCTTCTTGGCTGGTTTTGGCCTCTAAACTGAGACGCTCTCATATGAAGTGAAATGTTGCACATTTAAGGTGCTGGAGATGACCTTTAACCCCTCGCTGTCCCAGGTTTTAGGTAGTGTGGAGGTGAAGAGCCAGACTCCTGATCTGCTGTGAGTGACGTGACGCTCGGTGGAAGTCCTGCATCCTGTTCCATCTTCATGTTGGAGACGTGAGGCTTTGCTTCTCCTGTCTGGGATTTGATGGAAAACGAGTCACAAGATTCAGATGATTTCACAGTCGTCACTTTGACGATGCAAACTCTGGTTCCTCTCAGTGTTTGGTCTGTCAGAACGCTGCTCAGGTTCCTCCTCCAGGTTTTCCTGCTTTTCTTTAAAGTTGTTCGACTTTAAATCCACACAAATAAACCAAAGAAAGTCGGTTATTATCTCATCTTCTAATGCAAATTTTCATCCGTCAACAAAAGCTGAAAAACAAAACTGTTCTCCTGGAACATCAGCTGTTCAAACTGATCCATCACATCTGTGAGCAACATGGAGTTTATCTCTGTTTCATTTCAACTTTGACCTTTTGTTCCTTCTTGTTGCATCAGAAACTTCCCGTCCTTAAAGTGAATCAACGGTTTGAGTGAAACCAGGTTTCAGGTGGACTGAAGTCGTCTTCACTGTGAACTTCATCAACTTTCTGCTTCACAACAAAACCTTTCAAAGCCAAACACACATCCAAGCAGCTGAGTCACAAATGATCCAAGTTCAAATCTTGTGTTTCTTTTCTCTGGAGGATCTGCTCAGGACGTCTGGATCTGTTCTGAAGTGGATTTAATGCTACAGATCCGGAGGAAGTTTTAGTGTTTGGCTCTGAATCTATAGAGCTGCTATCATGTCTCATTTTAGCTCAAGTTTTATCACCACAACAGAATAAAATGACATTTTGCCCCATTAACATGCTCTTTAAAGCTTTTTAAATGAAATTAATACTTCATATTTCTGCTGAATTCAACTCTTCTAACTTGAACTCAGAGTATCCTCTCAGGAACCAGAGTTCCAGTGTTTTATCTTCAAACATTATTTTAAGATAAATATAGCCTTGTCAAAAAGAAAAAGACTTTTTACTCTGAAGAAATTTAAAGAACTAATAAAATTAGAATTAGTTTTATTATAATGAAAACTATTTTGGATTAAAACCAAATTAAAAACTAAAACTTTTCATAATAATGACAAAAAAGAATCTGAATTTGTAATAAAAACAAAATAAAAAGCCAATAAAAAGAGAAAAGTGTTTTAAAGCCATGAAGCCAGAACAAGATTTAATCCTGTTCCTGTTATTCCATGTAACATTCTGGAATAAAACCAGGGATTTAATCCACACAATGTTCAGATTTTTCTCCTTCCATGTTTCCAGCTGGTGGCCTCAGAGAACAGAAGATGTTTTAAAATCAAAACTTCAAACCAGAATGAAAAACTAAAGCAGCATCAAGCTGCATTGTAGCTGAAAAACCCATTGAGCTTCAGTGAAGCTGCTGAGATGAATCGTTCTCACCTCCATGTCCAACTGGAAACTCCTGACAGCAAAAACTGCAGAAAGTTTTAATCCCGTCGCCACTGACAGGCTGAACCAGATTCTTTGCTTCTCATTCCTGCTGCAGCTGCAGAGTCTCTTGTTCTTTCTAGTTTCCTCCATATGAATCTAGGAGAGAAATGTTTCTAATTAGATGTGACCTCTGACCTGAAGAATCCTCTGCAGACAAAGCACATCTGCACTTTTTTCTTCTTCTTCTATTTTTATGGAAGTTGGCAAAAAACTTAAAGTGTCGCCGACACGATAAAACCACTGACATGATTTACAAAGATGAACTATTGACCTTTCATTGTGTGGACACAAAAACCTCCATCATGTGACCTGAAGGCCTCTGATTGGTCGCCTCTAGTGATGTCATCAGAGGCTGGTTGTTGCTCTGCATGAGACAAAGTGTCTAAAGAGTAGTGATGGTCAAATGAAGCCTCATGAAGCAATGAAGCTTCCCGGCCCATTGCTTTGCCCAAAAGTTCATAACTCGATGCTTCATTCATTTCTCACTAGTGACATCTGCTGGTGAAACTGTGGCAGCCTTGTCACTCAGATAGACATATTTAAAAACAATTAGTAAATGCAATATTGTCAAAGTTCTTGTCAAACTCACGTTTAGTAACAGGAGAGTCAATTAAATCCTATTTAACTCATCTTTATTAGTTATTACAATAATTTGTAGTCAATCCTGATATATGTTGACTGTCAGTGGCTGTTTTCTTTTGTCACTGACTGATTTGACAATAAATATTTGTTTTAGTGGATTCGGAGTGCAGCGCTTGTTGGGGCAAACAGTTTTCTTTGAGTTTTGATTTGCCTCCTGAAAAACTAAAATTCTTCAAAAGTTATTTTTCTTGGATTTCTATTGGCTCTCTGATCTGATCCCTTATATTTTTACTCATCAGCCAGAATTTTACTTTTCCAGCAGCTTTAAGTCGTTTCTGCTGTGCAAGACTGATATATTTTTGCAGAGCAAAGAAATAGTGGAAACAATTTCAAGAAGGTGAGAATTTTGGAGGTGAAGGGTTTAATTATTGTTTTTGAAGAATCTTGTGAGCGAACATATCAAGTTTTCCCTGATTTTTTTCTTCTTGCTGGCTCCTTTTCAATCAGGTTTATTTGTGTAGCACATTTCAGCAACAATGCAGTCAAAGTGTTTTACATAATAAAAACACACAAATATAAAGTCACAAAATAATCAACCATTGAGAAAACTGGTAACAAACATTACATTTGTGAAGCCATCATCAAAATCATTAATACACATGAACTATAAAAGGTTCCTTTTATTTCGGCCACTGATGAAGACAAATATTCCTCTGATGCGATCAAATACAATAACCCATGAAGCAGCGGCTCATCACGCTTTTATTGTGAAAACCGACACGCAAAATGAAGCAGGAGGAAGAGCAGCAGAACCAGTAAAGATACTGGAACCAGTTCAGCTCAGCAACAGGAAACTGCAGCTTTAAGAGAGCTTGTAGAAATCTGCTGTCAGTTTGTTAGTTCTGATCAGCAGGAAACCAGAACCCGACCAGAACCACAGCTCCATGAAGCCAGCAGCTTGGCTCTGAAGGAGAACCGGGCCGAGTTCTGGTTCTGGTTCCTCCACAGAGAGAAAACCCAGAGAGGAAAACAAGAAGTGAAAACTCACCTGATCCAGATTCTGCTCTGCTGCTGCATGGAGTCTGAACCGGTTCTGATCCAAACCTGACTAGAGCTGAGGCCCCGCCCCTTCACTCTCCTGAGGCTCCGCCCCCTTCCAGGTGATATTAAATTCCTTTCCTTCCATGTTTCCTCTCTTTGTTTCCTCAGTGAGTTGAGCTGTAAAACTTTAGGTCAGATTTGAACTTTTTCAGGTTTTTCTCAGTTTTCTGCTCATTTCCAACCAACATTTTATTGCAGGAAATCATTTCAGGAAGGAACCAGAAGATTCAGGAGTCTGGGAGATGAGACTGTAACCGACCTGAACACTGAGGCCCCAGAGCGCCCCCTGCAGGATCTGCTGCACCATTAACCAGACAGAAATGGCAGTTTTATACAAGTTATTATTCTAATTCAATAGCTGATTTAATTAATCGAGTTTTGATTGAAAAGATTGATTCTCATCTGTTTTATTAAAAAAACATCTTCAGTCTGAATACTGCAAAAATAAACTGCTGGCTAAATTAGTAGCTTACAGCTGAAATCAACTTGAGATGTTTCTGCTTTTACTAATTTAAGCTGTGAAACTAAATGTGAAAACTTAAAATACAGCAAAAATGGCCTGGAGGATTAAAATGAAGGTTTAGTTATTATATGTGTACACAGTCAGCTGCATAAAAATACACAAAGATTTTTTAAAAACTTTATTTGGTCGTTAAACATCCAGCAACCCACATTGCATTAGAAGAATGATGAAAATCAAACATGAACCAATCAGCACATTATCCCAGTGATTCTCTGAGGTTTGAATAAATCAGTAAAATCACAGTAAAGAGCCTGAAGTTCTCTAGAAAACTCAAAACATGAAATATGGAGTTAAAAAAGTAAAAACCAAAACAAACTGAGAGAAATTAAAGCTGAGAATCAATGATGACGTAAAACTTCAAGATTTAGTTTTTACAATGAACATAAAATATATAAAATCTTTTTTTTTCCAGGTTCCACATGTTCCTGAAAACTGCTCTAAGATCAGAGTTTCTGTAGGACATCCAGTTCTAAACTGGTTAAACTGGTTTCTCTGATGGAAGCTGAAGTTTCTCTGCAGTTTCCAGTAAAGCATCTTTTTATCTGTGGAGCTTTGAGGAACATTTTCATGTCAGCAGAAGGAAGAAGCAGCAGAGAAAAGAGGTTTGAAGTGTCTTTCATGGCTTCAAAGCTGAACTGAAAATGATTCCCATGTTTCCATTCTCAGACCATTTCTGGTTCCAGGATGAAAATGAATCAGAGAGAAAAAAGATCAACTTTCCAGTTGAATCCAGTTCAGATCAAAACTCCATGAAGCCTCTAAATGGAGCCCAGTTTGAATTGGATCTTTATTGATCCAAAGAGACAAACAATGACACTAAATGACAGACACGAGAAAATAAACAGGAGGAAAACCTTGGAGGTCAGAGGTCATCATCATGATCCAGTCAGAGTCTCTTTAGACTCAAACTGCTGCAGCTTCAACCTCTGAGGATCAGCAGGACACTGAGACCATTCTCTACTTCACAGAGATCAGAATCTGCAGAGAGAAGAAGGAAGGAGAGAGCAGATCAGTGAGTGTTTCCAGCCTCTCTCCAGCAGCAGTCAGTGACGCAGCACATCCACTAGATGGTTTCCAGACTGCAGTCAGACTGATCTCAGAGCTGTGACCAAGATGAACCTGATCAGTTGTTTCCTGTTGAACTGAGAGAACAAACAGATCTGAGATCAGATCTGCTGCTGCCACAGTTTGATGGATGAGGACCACTGTCTCTAGACATGTTGGACGGCTGGACGCTGGAGTCCAGCTGGACTTCCTGGAGACATGGACACAGCAACAACACTCATCTTCACACCAACACAAACGCAGGAACACAGCAAGCTGCTGCTCCTCTGATTGGCTGATTGCTGTCTCTGTGTCCAATCAGGAAGCCTGAACCATTCTCCTCCCACTGAGAAGCTGCAGCTTTACTGGGAACACTGGATCTTTGCTTTGATGCTAACTGGGTTTAGTTCAATATGCTGACAGGAGCTGGACTCACTACAAACATTTACTTACTTTAAAGTCTTTACAAGATCCTCCAGCTGCTGAACATCTGAATCCTTCAGGTTGTTTCCTCTCAGGTCCAGTTCTGTCAGACGGGTCAGGTTGGACTTCAGAGTTGAGGCCAAATAATCACAGCTGATCTTTGACAAACTGCAGTCATACAAACTGAATAAAGAATAAAAGATGTGAGCTGAAGCCAACAGGATGCAGGTTAACCAGTCCAACAGAACCAGTTAAAGATTCTCATCAATATTAATGCCAACAAGCTGCTGCTTCAATAAAGACCTGCTGACTTCAGAACCAGAACCAGAACCAGAACCTGGTACTGGGTCATGTTGTGTTGGAGGATTTTAGTCAGTAAAATCATTCCAGGTTCTGATCAAAGTGTTGAAGCATCAATCATTGATTATTGATTAGTTCCTGTCAGATTCCAGGAATTCACTTTTCTAGACTGGGTTGAATGACCTTTGACCTGCTTCACATGAGGGGGATTTCTACACACTGGGGGTCCGAATGCTGTCCTGTTCTGACCTCAGATCAGCAGGTCCAACTCAGTTACACAGAGGGACTAAATTAAACTCTGGATCCAAGTCCAGGAACAAACTCAGAAAATATTTATTAGAACAGAAGAAATTAATTTGATTTATGATCAATTATATATAATTATTCACAGAAATATCAATAATTATAGAATTACATACTCCAATATCTCCAGTCTGCAGCCTTCAGTCTGTAGAAAACCACAGAGCTCCTTCACTCCAGAACCTTCCAGGTTGGTTCCGATCAGGTCCAGTTCTCTCAGATGGGTCGGTTTGGACTTCAGAGCTGAGAACAGAGAAGTCCAGCTGGTCTCTGACAACCTGCATTCATGCAATCTGAATAAAGAATAAAAGATGTGAGCTGAAGCCAACAGGATGCAGGTTAAAACTGAAACATGAACAAATAAATAATAAAAATGTAGAAAATTAATTTCCCTGAATGTAAAAGAAACATGATGAACTGATTCTAACATCTGATCCAGTCAAACTGGTTTAAAGAGTCCAAACCAGCAGAACCAGAACATTTGATCAATAAAGAAACTCAAAGTTTTCTATCAGCCTGGATGAGTTGAGCTATTTCTGCTGGTTCCTGATCATCAGCTGGAGACCCGACTTGGTAACTGGATCAGAACCACTCAGTTTCTTCATTAATGGCCTTGGGTTCTTATTAAAGCTGCTGAAAGCCAATGGAGGCCATTATTTCCTAAGGAGACGTGACCTGATGAAGCATCATCACAGAGACGAGGCTCCAACCGACTGACAGCTGTCAGACTGAAGAGGACGGTTCCTCTCTGACCCGGCCCAACAGAACCACAGCTTCAGGACAAAGCTGAGGAACCTGCTGCTGCTGCAAACCTCACTTTCATTCATTTCATCTAGATTTGCTTTTCTACAATCAGTCATTTCTTAGATTTGGTCATTAATGATGATTTGAACTTGTCAGTGTTTGTGGCTCGACTCTGGAGGAACAACATTTCATTCTGGATGTAAAGATGAGAATCAGAAATGAGAAATAAAACAATCTGAATCTTTACCAAACCAAACTGAAACATCTCCATCATTAATTTACATCATTTGAATTATTTTACTCATTTTGTTCATCAGTAAAAAACATTTTAAAGTAAAAAACTGAAAAACAAAGTTCAATAATCTCAAAGTCTGAAATAAGGAAAAAATAATATATAAGGTAAAAAGTTAGAGATTTTATTCTGACATTTAAACAGGTTGTTTTAAAATAAAATATATTAGAATAAAAGCATTAATTAAACTAATGTTTAAAGTATCAATGAAGGATTTTATTGTATAAATAAAGAAAACAAACCTCAGATTCTTCACTTTACTGACTGAACTCTCCAGGATCTCAACCAGACGCTTCAGATCAGAGTCTCCACCTCCATTTATGTTGATCTGATTTATTTCCAGTTCAGTCAGATCTGGGTTGGACTTCAGAGCCGAGGCCAAAACTTCACATTCAGCCTTTCGGATCAAACAGCCAACAAGTCTGTGATTAGAGAAGAAATAAATTCAGTTCTAATGAAATCAATCTGGATCATAAACAGACTAAAATATGATAACAGTGATGTCATCATCTGATCAACATCTGATCTTCAATTTACTGAGTTTGACCCCACAGAGAATCTGTGCAGGTCCTGATTAAAGTCCAGGTTCTGGTTCTGGTTCTGGTCCAGGCTTCATGTCCTCAGACCTTCAGCTGCAGTCAGATGTTGAAGATCTTCTATCATCTGTGAAGGAAAGTTCAGTTTTCTCTGCAGCATCTGATGGAGCTGCAGCATCAGAGCCTCAAAGGAGCTGAAGCAGCTGATGAAGAGGCTGACTGAGCTGATGAAGGAAACTACTGGAGATGATGGAGAGGAGGAGGAACTGCTCACAGCTCGGACTTGGACTAGACCGTGTGGCTCAGAGGAACAAAGGTTTGGATGTTAGAAGAAATTGTTGCTAAACTCTTAAAGAGCTGAAGACCAAAACAGAGCGTTTGGGTCCAGCAGCATTTTTCCTGGTGAAGCAGTGAAAGTTCTCCAGTAACTAGAAGAGGCTGGGATGTCTAAAGAGTTGAAGCTCATGTCTCTCCAGGTCTTCATGGCTAACAGCTTCAACAAAAGCTGCAGATGAAGAGTTGATGAGGAAAATGGTTCCAGCTCTGGAAGCAGAGTTCTCAGAGCTTTGGGAGGATCTGACAGAAACTAGGACTTTTTCTGGAGCCAGACAACAATCACCACATTTTGCTCTCATTTACAAACTCAGAGGAAACTAGTGGGAGGAGGAAAAGTTGGTTCACTAAGTTTCTAACTGGTTTCCATGACAACAGCAGCAATTATTGGGGTTATTTTAAAGTGTCCATCAAACCTAAACAGTGATTTTATTTTTAAAAAAGACAAAGATCCTAAAAGGAGTAGCGGCTCAATGAGTGAAGAGGAGTTTAAAGTGTAAAAGTCTCTCTGGCTGATTGGATCTTTCAGACAAAATAGATTTTTTTCTAGAGTTCAGGGTTTTCTATTCATTTAAACATGAAAACTGATAAAAAGATAAATATTTTTAAAATGATCAAAATGTCTAAAACCAGAAGCTGCAGCTGTCCTGGATGAGCTGAATGTTTAGATGGTTGAATGGCTGAAATAGTCCAGAGGATGAAGGAAGAAGTTAAAGACCAAAAACATCCAGAAGCAACTTGAAGAAGAAGAAGAAACAGGAGGACAATAGAGCTGAATCAGCATTCACACAATGAAAACATCTGGACTCACCGAGCCTTTCTGCAGTTCCTCACAGCTGGAACCAGTCTCAGTCGTCCATCTGATGATGTGTTGTACTTCTTCAGGTCCAACTCATCCAGAACCTCTGACATCTGCAGCATGAAGGCCAGAGCTGAACAGTGAGTCTCTGAGAGCTCCTTCCCTGAATCCAGCAGCCGTTGGATCTCCTGATAAAATGAGACGTCGTTCATCTCCACCAGACAGTAGAAGATGTTGATGCTTCTGTCAGTAGAGATTATATCAGTGTTCATCTTCTTCAGGTTGGTGATTCTTCTGTCAGTAGAGATTATTTCAGTGTTCATCTTCTTCAGGTTGGTGATGATTCTCTGGATGGTTTCTGGACTGTTCTCTGTCTGACCCAGCAGATCTTCTAAGAGTCTCTGGTTGGACTCCACAGTGAGACCATGAAGGAAGCGGACAAACAGGTCCAGGTGGCCATTTTCACTGCTGAGGGATTTCTCCATGACTTTCTTCATGAACTCATCTAGAGATGTTTCTCTGTATTTTTCTCCCAGAAACGTCTTGATCACCTCTGACTTCCTGCTGGTGAAACAGTGGAGCATGTAGACTGCAGCCAGAAACTCCTGGATGCTCAGATGAACAAAGGAGTAGACGGAGATGTCGCACGTCCCTCTCTCTCTTTTAAACATTTCAGTGAACACTCCTGAGAACAACGCAGCATCTTTGATGTTGATGCCGCACTTTTTGAGCTCTTCGTCATAGAAGATCAGGTTTCCCTCCAGCAGCTGCTCAAAAGCCAGTTTTCCTAGAGACTCAATCAGCTTCTTGTTCTCTGGACTCCAGATTGATCTTGTCTTTTTTCCTCCATCATACTTTTCCTTCTTGATTGCGAAGTTAACCTCCAGGAATGCTATGTACATCTCAGTCAGAGTCTTTGGCAGTTTTCCTCCCTCTCTGGTCATCATCACATCCTCCAGAACTTTAGCAGTGATCCAGCAGAAAACTGGGATGTGACACATGATGTGGAGACTTTTTGATTTCTGGATGTGGGAGATGATCCTGCTGGCCTTCTCTTCATCATCTCTGAATCTCTTCCTGAAGTACTCCTCCTTCTGGGGGTCAGTGAACCCTCTGACCTCTGTCGCCATGCCGACACACTCAGCAAGGATCTGATTGGCTGCTGCAGGTCGTGTGGTTATCCAGAGGAGAGCAGAGGGAAGCAGTTTCCTCCTGATGAGGTTTGTCACCAGAACATCCACTGAGCTGGACTCTGTAACATCAGTCAGGATCGGATTGTTCTTGAAATTCAGAGTAAATCGACTTTCATCCAGACCATCAAAGATGAACAGAACCTGGAACGTTTCAAAGCTGCTGATTTCTTTGGTTTTAGAAAATAATTTATGAATCAGTCCTAATAAGCTGAACCTTTCTTCTTTCAACATATTCAGCTCTCTGAAAGTGAATGGAAATATGAAATCAATGTTCTGGTTGGTTTTGCCTTCAGCCCAGTCCAGAGTGAACTTCTGTGTTAACAGTGTTTTCCCAATGCCAGCCACTCCCATGGTCATCACTGTTCTGATTGGTTCATCTCTTCCAGGTGGGACTTTAAAGATGTTTTCTCTTCTGATTGTTTCTTGTTTCCTGGATGCTGTTTCAATGTGTCTGACCTCATGTTCCTGGTTGACCTCTCTAGTTTTCCCCTCTGTGATGTGGAGCTCTGTGTAGATCTGGTTCAGAACGGTTTGATTTCCAGCTTCAGCGACGCCTTCAGAGAGACTCTGGAACTTCATCTTCAGAGACGCTTTATGGTCACTCTGACACCAAATATCAAAATCTGAAGAAAGAGACAAAGACAGGAGAGGAGACACTTCAGCTGAACATAAGGAAAACAATAATTTTTTGATATTCTCTGAGACAATTTGTGCATCAGCTTTAATGGATGAGAAAAAAGTAAATCAATAAATAAAAAGCCCAAATTTTATAAAATCTCTGCATGGTAAGAAGAATGAAAGTCACAACTGTAACTACGGTTCGATGAATCCCAGATGACCGCCAGAGGCGGTGCTTAAAGCACTGAATGATCTCTCTTGCACAGGTCGAGAATCTTATACCAACATGGTCACATGTGACCCCCGGTGACAACAGTAAGTCTATATAGTCACGTGACAATGACAGCTCAGTCCCTTAATCTTCTCGTGAAACACGATGATTCTGAGGGACCGAGCGCTCTGGCGGTCATCCGGGATTCATAGAACCGTAGTTACAGTCTAAACTTTTGTTCTATTTCATCCCTACTGACCGCCAGAGGCTGATTAAAGCACTGGATGACGATTACCGACAGAGTCCTGAGAAATCACACACAGAAAAGAAACAACCCCGAAAACATGCCCACCTCACTGGGATGATGATGAGCGCTGGGATAGGATCCCAGGTGAAAGGTGGCCCAGTTAACCCTGTAAAACCCAGCAAAGGTATTTGGGGATGACCAAGAGGCTGCTGCACATATAGCCTCCAGAGTGACCCCAGACACCCAGCATCTCACGCTCACAGGACTCGGTCAGGTCGAGCTGAAATCGCCACTCTTGACCCGTAAACCGACGAGCGAATAGGCCAGGAAACACGGCTGCACAATGTAACAAAAGCAAACCTGAAGCAGCTACGATAATAAATAAAGACAAGCCAGATATGGAGGCACAATATAAGAAAAAGCAATCCCAAAAACGGAAATTAATTGAAACCTTCAATTCATCCATGTGCTGAAGATGTTTGACCATCAATCTGCAGGCTCTCTGTTCTTCTTCATCACAGCATCTATTTTGTTGCAGTCCTTGTCTGCTCTGGTTTGGTTCTTCTCAAGTTTACCTTCTATCTCTGAATGTTTAAAGACGCGATCTGATAGAAGGTCATCAAGGAGCTGTTAACTCTCAATATTATTGGTGAATATTGTGATGAAAATATTGACTGATTAACAAACATTTTCATCACTTTTTTTCTCCTTTCTTTATCATCACCAGCACATAAGTTCCAGTTACACCAGCTGAAATAATTGATCACTAAAAGACTTTTAAACCTTAAATTTCCAAATCTCAACTAAAGACGTGGATCTGGTCCAACAGAGACGACAGGAGGCTCTGATTGGAGGAGTTCAGTCTCACCTGGAGAACAGCTGCTCTGATTGGCTGTCGGCCATTCAGCTCCTGTTCTGGGTCTTTCTTCACACTCACAGCTCCTGTAAAGACATTTCTTCATCAGTGAAATATTTCACTATCAACAGGCTGGAGCTGAACATGTTCATGAAGGTCCACCACAAACTAGAGACCAGAACTGGGTCAGAACAGAACCTGAGATCATTGATGATCTCTGGTTTGAAGTTCTTCATTGTATCATATCTGGTATCATGACTGATACCAGTGTTCCCAGTCTGGAAGCTCCAGTGCTTCACTGGGTTTAGAGACAATCTGAGTCGTTGCTCCTCACATTGTTGGTTGTTTTTGTTTTCATGCAACATTTTCATCATTGATTCATTCAGACTTTCATTCAAACTCTGATTTACTGACCAACATCCTTCATGACTAACTTTAAATTAATATCTCAGAAAATTAAGTTACTGTTTATTGAAACACTGAAGATCAACCAGTTAATATCTTTTATTTTATATCTCTATAGATTCACATGAATCAGTTAGAAAATGGTTTCTTACTTTCTGTCTGATGGTCCAGGTTCATTACTGAAGTGTGGATTAGAATCTTTGGACCGGTCACTCCTCATAGATGGACTGATGGATCCTGGAGGTTCTGCTCTGTCCTGATCTTTCATCTTCTGGCCTTTTGGAGAGAGAAACCAGAACCAGTCAGTCCAGTGATCCGGTTCCAGTAACTGTCCTGTGAAGCAGAAAGCTGGTTCCCATCATGTGTTCAGAGGATCAGAGTGAATCATTTGAATGAATGAGTGAACATTTCCTATGAACTAGTGAACTTATTTAGCTCCCAGTGGACTTGAACGCATCATGACTCTATTGTAGCTCTGTATGGAGGGAGTCAGTGAGCAGAAGGTTCTGAGGGAGCAGCAGCTCAGGTCGGGTCCACAGCTCTCCTCCAGACAGAACCGGGTCCAGCTGGGATCTCAGCAACATGTCAGCCTCTGTGTGCAGCTCAGCAGGATTTCCTCTCAGCTCAAGAGACACAAAGCAGCTTTCAGGGACCACAGCATCCAGCTGAGGTACCAGCTGGACCCACTGCAAGGAATCATGGGTAAACAGCTGCTTCAATAGGGGGATGAAGCCCCCAAACACTCAGCGAGGCCTGAAACATATTTAGTCTATTGATCTGATTGAACTTCAAAATAAAGAGACACATTAATGCAACTCTTTTAATTAGAAACTAGTTTGTTACAACTGATCTAAAACGTTTGTGAAATTATTTATTTTATTATTATTGCTCCATTTAAAAGTTTTGTTATTTTTAGGGTTGAACCGACTGCAGTTTTCTGGCTGATCGATTCCGATTTTGCAGATACTGATTGCTAAACACAGCAACCTTTCAGGTAAGAGTCAGTCTGGATCTGGATGCATTTTTCCAGCAGAGCTTTGAGAGACAAAGAGTTTCTTCCTGCTGAAAGGAGCAACAAGAGGAAAACCTGGAAAAAGATCAAACTCAGTGAGGAGGAAGAGAGGAAATCTGTGGACGGCTTAAAGCCGGTTCTGATCCACAGACAAGAGAAACATCAGTTTCTGCTGAACCCCAGACTGATGAGGGACGGAGTGATGTGATTCACTTCCTGCTGATTTCAACAAGCAGAGAAACTAGTTTACAATGTTTTAGTTCTGCTTTTTAGGTTAAAACACCAGAGAGAGTCGCTGCAGCAAGAACTGATGGACTGTAAAAGTTACATTAAGTTCTCAGTTTATTTAGATTAAATCTGAAAAGTTCATTATTGCTCCACACAAACAGATCAGCTTTAGATGCTGCTGTCATGGTAGATCATAGCTGATCATTCACCAGGTTAACTGCGCAGTAACTGAGCTGTGTGTTTATAGTGTGTTCAATATTTCTCTTTTTGTTCCTTATAGTCGCATAATGTAACCTCACTTAGCATCACTTTATAAGCAGCAACGTCTCACAATAAAGTTTTTCATTTGATCTAATTCCTTTCTAGATCAGGCCTTCAATAAAGTAAACAGAGCGCTGCTGCGGGGACCAGGCCCTATGAGAGCCGAGCGACCCAGGCCGAGGTGACTGAGGCCCCGGGAAGCCTCGGTGGGTTCATCGGTTAGAAAGGCTCCAGAGAGCCGAGAGACACGGAGGGACCCGGAGCGGCAACACTTACCTCTAGTAACAAGTCAGCAAGTTATTTCCATCCTGCAGCTCAAAATGGAGGCTGATCTGAAGGAGACCAGAGTTGGTTTCAGTTTCTATTTCCACAGGAAGTCACGTAACTTGTGTTTTCCTCTCATCTGTGTCCACTAGAGGGCAAAACCCGCCCTGCTCTGATAATAATAGTTCAGTTCGCGGCTCTGCAGCTAAAACATCAACATCATTCTGACTGTTTCCAGGATAATTTAACTTTTCATAAATATTTTCCTACCTTCAGACCGGAAGCTCAGCATATTAGCGTCTAAACCAGAGTTGTAGAGCTTTGATTCAGCTCTGTTGGAGCTGAAGCTCCAGTTTAGGAGCCACAGCTCATCAGGAAACATTAATATGTAATTTATTTAGGATAAATAAGTTTCGACTGGATCGACGCTCACACTCTAGTCACCACCTCCCATGATGCCACTGTCAAGCAGTGGACAATTAAATACTGAGCTGCAAGCAAAACATTCACATCTCCAGGGACAAGGACTACTGTAGAAATCAAGAAATCCAATTAGGATAATCAGTTTGTGTGTAAAACCAGCTGCTGGAGCCTGTTAGCATCGTTAGCATCGTTAGCTCCGCTCAGAGTCTCTGCGGGCTGTTTTCATCTCTGTGGAGCTGCTTCTAGTTCACACTGACAGATAAAACATTGATTTCATGTTAAAGTAGAAAGAAGATTTAAGAAATAAAACCGCAGAAACACGAAGAAAGCAACACGGGCTACATTAGCCAATCAGGAGCGGGAAACTAGCTAGCTGCTAACTTAGCCTTCTGCCCCCTAGTGGACGCAGTATGTAAATACAACCAGAGTAAAGCTAGAGAGTTGATATGTGAATAGCACTTCCTGTGGATTCCTTCAAAGTAAAACACAAGGAACTAAATTCTCCTCTAAGTACATTTTAGCTTGTTAGTTTATTATTTTATCAGAAAGCATAAGTGTGTAATTTTCTTAGGATGTGATATAAATTATATAATTGGGCTCTGAAGCAAAATTATCATAATTATTCTGTTTTCCAGAAAAAAATAATATATCATAAATATTCTCCTGACTCTAAAACGGAAACTCGGTATCTTGGTGAACAAACCAGTTATTTATTTCATCAGGAAACATTAATATGTAATTTATTTAGGATATATAGATGAGTTATCTGCATGTAAATAACACATCTATATATTAAATCAGCTGTCAGTCCTTTAGACAGACCATAATAATATTAGTATTTATAATGAGAAAGACATAAACGTGATCAACTTAACAGAAGTCAGAAACCAGCTGCAGCTCTACAAACTCACCTCTATATTCAGAGCGGGGAATTTCCGCCCTCTGGTGGCCATAGTGGGAACTACAGTCCTGATAATGCTGCATTGTTTACATTTAATATCCACTTAATGTGGAGTTTAGAGAAAAACTAACAGTCTTCCTGAGTCATATTGACAATTTACTGACTCACATATTATCCTGACATTTTTTATTAACTGTTTGGAGTTATATATGTAATAAAAACTGTTTAAAAATAATAAAATGCAGCTGCTGTGTTAAACTCTTACAGGAAGACTTTTCTGGTCAGACTGAATAAAATCCTGCAGTGACTCTTATTTAACGACAGTAATGTAAGCTGACTTGATCTGAATTAAATTAAAATAAAGATAAACATCTGGTTGAACAATTTCCATTGATGATGTAAATAATGAATAAATCCAGAAAGACGGCAGGGTGACCGATGGAGAATGTGCTGATATGTGATGAAAATCGACTGTTTCATCTCATGTAGATCTGAACATATAAACTCATATCCAAGCATCATCATAGGTGGAGTCGTTGGTCCCGTCCGTATTAGCGCTGAATTTTCCTGCTGCCCTGAACACATCTTCAGTAAAACCAGCCTCACTGAGGCCAATAGACCAGCGCTACGTTGCAGGAAAACTCTGAAGCTTCTTGGCTGGTTTTGGCCTCTAAACTGAGACGCTCTCATATGAAGTGAAATGTTGCACATTTAAGGTGCTGGAGATGACCTTTAACCCCTCGCTGTCCCAGGTTTGAGGTAGTGTCGAGGTGAAGAGCCAGACTCCTGATCTGCTGTGAGTGACGTGACGCTCGGTGGAAGTCCTGCATCCTGTTCCATCTTCATGTTGGAGACGTGAGGCTTTGCTTCTCCTGTCTGGGATTTGATGGGAAACGAGTCACAAGATTCAGATGATTTCACAGTCGTCACTTTGACGATGCAAACTCTGGTTCCTCTCAGTGTTTGGTCTGTCAGAAGGCTGCTCAGGTTCCTCCTCAAGGTTTTCCTGCTTTTCTTTAAAGTTGTACGACTTTAAATCCACACAAATAAACCAAAGAAAGTCGGTTATTATCTCATCTTCTAATGCAAATTTCTGTCCGTCAACAAAAGCTGGAAAACAAAACTGTTCTCCTGGAACAACAGCTGTGCAAACTGATCCCATCAGATCTGTGAGCAACATGGAGTTTATCTCTGTTTCATTTCAACTTTGACCTTTTGTTCCTTCTTGTTGCATCAGAAACTTCCCGTCCTTAAAGTGAATCAAACGGTTTGAGTGAAACCAGGTTTCAGGTGGACTGAAGTCGTCTTCACTGTGAACTTCATCAACTTTCTGCTTCACAACAAAACCTTTCAAAGCCAAACACACATCCAAGCAGCTGAGTCACAAATGATCCAAGTTCAAATCTTGTGTTTCTTTTCTCTGGAGGATCTGCTCAGGACGTCTGGATCTGTTCTGAAGTGGATTTAATGCTACAGATCCGGAGGAAGTTTTAGTGTTTGGCTCTGAATCTATAGAGCTGCTATCATGTCTCATTTTAGCTCAAGTTTTTTCACCACAACAGAATAAAATGACATTTTGCCCCATTAACATGCTCTTTAAAGCTTTTTAAATGAAATTAATACTTCATATTTCTGCTGAATTCAACTCTTGTATCTTGAACTCAGAGTATTTTTCTCTCTTCTGTTCCTGCGGATCATCAAACAGATCAGATGAAAAATAAAACTGAAAATCTTCAACATCCTGATCGACGTCTGGAAACTATTTGAAATAGAAACGTAAAATGTTCTGAGGTCGGTGACCGCCTCGTCGTCGGCCTGTTGCTACACCTGCACGTGAAACCAGCAGAAACGCTGTCACCACGGAAACGCTACGGGGACACCTCAGGTCCAAACATGGAGGAGGCAGCATCATGCTGAGGGGAAGCTGGTCCCAGTTGATGTGAGTCATTTTGATGCTTTTCAAGGTCATAGTGAAAGTAAAAAGCTTCAACATATAAAACATTATTTTAAGATAAATATAGCCTTCTCAAAAATAAAAACACTTTTTACTCTGAAGAATTTTAAAGAACTAATAAAATTAGAATTAGTTTTATTATAATTAAAACTATTTTGGATTAAAACCAAATTAAAAACTAAAACTTTCATAATAATGACAAAAAAGAATCTAAATTTGTAATAAAAACAAAATAAAAGCCAATAAAAAGAGAAAAGTGTTTTAAACACAGCAACAACAGTTTCCTTATTAATCTGAGTTTTTCTGATATCATCCTCTAAACATAAAATAGGATCCATTGTTCCTCTCCCTCTACGAAAACCACTCTGATAAGGAGCAATTAAATGTTTTGACTCCAAATATTGTGTCAATCTCTCATTCACCATCCTTTCCATCAGTTTACACAGATTAGATGTTAAAGCTATTGGTCTGTAATTTACAGGGTTACTCTGATCTTTCCCAGGTTTCTTCAACGGAATAATAATAGCTTCTTTCCACTTACAAGGCAGTCTCCCCTCCTTCCAAATCTTATTGAATAAAATTAATAATTTATTTAAAACTTCCTCACTTACATGTCTTAGCATAATATAACACACCTCATCTTTACCTGGAGCACTATTCCTAGTTCTATCCAAAGCTCTTTTTAGCTCTCCAATAGAGAAAGGATAATTCATCAGATCATTATTATTCTCCTTTCTTCTTAAGATTCCATCATATTCCTTTTTAGTTCTCTCCCTTCCCTCCATTTCATTACCTAATAAATTTTTACCACTATGTATCTCCACAAATGTTCTCACTAACATATCAGCCTTTTCCTTGTCAGTTACAGCTACTATATCATTTTTATTTAGTATAGGATAACTCCATTCCCATTTTTTTGATCATCCCCCAAACATCCCCTAGTTTTGTACTACTGCCAATTGTGTCACAGAAACCTCTCCAGTATTCTCTTTTTGTGCTCCTTATTGTTCTCCTGACTTTGGCTTGTGACTTTTTATATTCAATTAAATGTGGAAAATTATGAGACCTTTTAACCAATTTAAATGCTTTATTTCTTTCTCTAACTGCTTTCCTACACTCTTCATTCCACCATGGAACTAACTTTCTCCTATTTTTCCCTGATGTTTTTGGAATAGCCTCCTCTGCAGCAACTAAAATACCCTGACTAATCACTCGGTTCATACTTTCAATACTCTGATCATTTTGAACATTTAAAATTTTCCTATCACATAGGTTATAAAATTCCTCCCAACAAATGTCAGATCTAGTACAGATTCCTTACCTGAATTTATATCAATCCTTGTCTTCTTTCCATTATTCAAGCAAACCAAATTATTACTATCTAGAAATTCTTCTAAAATGTTCCCATTATAATCTATTTTTTCACTACCCCATAATGAATGATGTGCATTAAAATCTCCACACCAAATAACATTTCCTTTCATATCCATCTCTTCAAGTTTACTTACCTCAAGCTTTTTACAAGGATTGTAAAAATTTAAAACCAACAGTACCTTCTCTTCCACCCATATTTCAGTTGCAACATACTCCAAGTCTCCTTTTCTTCCAATAACTTTATACGGAATACCTTCTTTAATCAGAGAAAGACACCCTCCCCCATTTTCTTCTTCTCTATCATATCTAACTGCAATATATCCATCTAATTTGAAATCCAAAAAAGGCCAAGTTTCCTGTATACAAATTACATCAGGTTTTTCTTTTAATTTGTAAATAAACTGTTTAAAATCTTGCCCATTTGACAGAAGACTCCTGACATTCCATTGCAATATTGAGACTATCCTTCTCGACTTGCCTGACTACACGGTTCTCCCCTTATGTCCTCCCACCGAATATTCTTTAAGTCTAAACTATGGCACGCTGCCTTTACAATAATCTGAATCCTTCCCGTTTTTGATTTCACATCCGGTGTTGCATTTATAACTCCTGCAATAAAAGTCACCATTTTCTTTTTTCCTCTTCAATTTTCTTTTCAACCATTTCCATAATTTTTGAAATTACTTGCCTTTCTCCCGTTAGAGATTTCCCAGTTTGTTTCTCTTTCTCAACTACTTTACACGCCTCTGCATACGTTACTTTCTGCGTAACTTTTGTTTTCTGTATCACTGATTGTCGTTTCATTACCTCGCATCCCCAAAAAGCGACACTATGCTCTCCTCCACAACTACAGCACTTTGGTTTAACTCCGACTCCACATTTACCATATTCACGGTCTCCAGAACAACGGGCACATCTCCTTTTTCCTTTACACATTTTTGCAATATGGCCAAATTCCTGACAGTTGAAGCACCTCACTGGTTTGGGCACATATTGCCTGACACTAAATCTTATCAAGCCAAAGAAAACCTCCCTTGGCATTTCTTTTGTTTCAAACTCCAGCAACACAGTTTCTGTTTCAATCTTCTCTGTACCCCTTGTCATTCTTCGTGCTCCTTTTACTTCCTTGTTTCTTTCTTTCAGATTCTCAATTAATTCCTTCATATCAACACTTAACGGCACTCCTGTTATGATTCCTTTGCTTTCATTATTTCTTTTTTCACCCACTTTAACAACTGCTCTAACTTTGACTTTACACACCCATCCAAGCTTTTTCGCCTTTTCAACCTGACCTTCAGAATTACAGCCAATCAAAAGATTTCCGTCTCTCAGTACTTTAGCATGTTTAATTTCCCCAACATGTGTCTTAAGTGCTTTTGTTAGTTTAAGTGGATCAATTTTCTTGACTCCTTCTCCTTCATCAAATCTTATTATAATGTTCAGATTTTGTATTGTTGGTGCTTCTTTTCCTTCCTCAGTTCCTTCATTATCAGTGTCTTCAGTGCTTTCCTCATTTCCTTTTTTCCTCTTTCTTTCAGCAGCTCGCTGCTTCTTTCCACCCTTTCCCACCAATTCCCACTCTTTATCTTCATTCCGACCACTCCTTCCTTCCTCGTCACTACACTCCATACTATTACAGTCACTTCTTTCCAAATCCAACGTCGTCATGTTCCGAATTAAGTCGCATTTAACACCGAACGCTATCCGCGACACGTCCCCGTCGCTAGCAGCTAACGCCTTTCCGACCCCACACCTCCGGCAGACTGAAGGGTTTTATCCCCCACCTTCCCTCCCACCGTTTGCTCACTGTCCGAGAAAAAAGAATCTTCGTATTCATTTGAAAAGAAAACACCAAGAAAATGTGGAGCTGATTTCACAAAATCATCATTTAAGGAGTCAGTGTGTGGATGCCAAAAAAGGTGTTTTTGCTGTTGAGAAATCCTTTTATGGTCCATCAAGACTTATACATGTAATAAAAAACACCTGGTCACAGTTTCACAGATCAGAATGTGAGCTTGACAGGTGTAATGTGAATGCACAGTTTGCAAAGCGAAGTGGGATTTTGCCTTTTGAGTGCGAACACATTCAATCATTACGCTTTTGTCCACGCGCCACAGAGTCAGAAGGACCTCTGTCTGAAACTACCCTCAACATCCTGGTTGACAACTTATGGTTCAGTCTTCAAAGAAAAGAAGAACTTTTAAGAAATCAGCAGGAGGCACTATCAAATAATACGCCGTTTTCAGTTCTTCTTTTTGGCAGTGGGACAGACACAACTTTCCACGTGTCTGTCTTTGAACCTAAAACTGCGTTTTTCAGCAGACTTGGAAGGGCGATTGTCACTTATGACAAAGGAAAAAATACCTGGCATTGTGCATGTACAGAGGGCAAAAGGTCCTGTACGCACAAGGCTACAGCAAAGTGGCATCTCTTTGAAAAAATGCCAGACATGTTCGAAGCGGCAGTGAATTCAGAGGAGGATGTTATGTGTGGGACAACAATATCAGAATGTCAGGAGGAAAGTCGTTCCATCACTGATGAAGCAGCAGAGAGGATAATCAAGTACTTGATTTACCAGAAGAAAATACCTGCTGATCTTCCTGACAGTCTTATCACCAGCAGTAGAGACTCCAAGGCTCTCAATGGGTTCCCCAAACATCTGATCCCATCAGAGACCGAATGCACAGAATGTGGACAACACACCAGTCTTGGTGACCCTCAGCTGATATCTTCCACTGCTAAAATATTGACTATGACAGGAGTAGTTAAAGGTTTGTAATTTACACTACTGCACTCTGATTACAACTGTACTGATTTATTTTTTATTTCCATAAGAATAATATTAATATTTTAATTCCATCATTTCAACTTAAGAGCTTAATAATCTTTTTAATATTCTCGTAGGTATATCAACATACAGGAAGACTTGCCCCAACTGTTCCATGGTTTACCGATATCAAGACTGGGAAGATGGTGTCCACAACTTCAACGATCACTTGCTGCTGTCCGTACATCTGTGTCTGGTACTGAGGAATGCATTGCAGGTCAGTTGTAGTTTTTAATATTTGTGTAGAATGTGAATACTATTTTTAACACATTACAACAAATGGTAGAAGACACATTTGTGAAGTTTTCATCTGCATTACTGTGATTTTGTAAATGTGCCCTAATTCTTTCCGTAGACTCACACTGCTGTAAGTCGCATAATCGAAATGATCGAATACACAGAAGGAGAGAACCTTCCTAACAAGGATCGGATCCTGCAGGCCTATCTGTCGTTTGAAGGTCTAAGTGACCATGACTACCAATACTCATGCATTTCTTGTGGGTATCATCCTGCAGTTGTTGTCATGGATCTCCATAAGAAAGGTGTTTTCAGCATGCCAGGTAGGTCTTTAGGTTAGAAACCTGCAAGTATGAAAATACTTTCATTCTAAATGTTTGACTCATCTGAAATGAACATAAAAAAAATGGAATCCTGTATTTTTTGTTTTATTTTTAAAGTTAGTGAAATACCAAACCCACCTCAACACTATAATGGCGAAGTGAATGCACGCTCTTTTTGGGAAGCGGTTACTATGGAAGTGATTAGCCGTGGACTTTATCCACGTAAGTCTGGTGTCTATTCAACAGAGAAGTTGGAAACATTTTGTGCACCAAGTTATTCATGCATTAATGTGCCTCGAAAATTGTATTTACTTGTCTCCATTGCCTTTTCTCAGCTGGCTGCAAGAATCCTTTTGTTGTAAAACCTACTTATCACAACTGGTCCCCCTGGATTGGACCACAGACACGGCGATCTGACATTTTGATAAACACAGAGAGTGAAAAAGTCCACTTGCCTGATTCCAACAGTGATGTAGACCAGTTTCTCACAGAAGAGCGGCTTGCAGATGAGGTTCTCAATCTTAAGGTAGTCTCTTATTTATTTATTTATTGAATTTTCTGATTGTGTTTGTCTTTCAGGAGGGTTAAATAATATTACAAATAACTCACATTTTGTGTTGTTTTAAAGCTACCTGAGATCAGGAAGCTCTGCAGTCAATGTGGAGTTGACAGCAGAGGTTCTAAGATGGACCTTGTGCTCCGTCTGCGGGACAAAATGGCTTCTAGAGCCACATATAACAAGGTTTTTGAAAAAGTGTGGGGTGCCTCTGGTAAGTGTGTGACAGCAACTTCTAACAGAAAACTTTAAATTTGTTGCCATTTTACCCCTACCAAAGTACTGTAACTGTATGAGCTGAGAAAAATTTAAATGACAAAAAACAGCCATGCCTTGTTTATCTGCTATTTTGAAAATAGAACACATTGTCATAATAACATCAATGCTTTTGTGAAGCTTAATTAAATACACAACAACAAGGAGCCAGATAAGTTCATATGCTGTACAAGTAAGGATATGATTTGTTGTTTCAGGTGGGTGGGCTGTAATCACTTGTCCCTGTGGCGTTATTTATTCTGTAAAGTTTAACCTGAGAGCGGAGAGCCCTAGAGACTTTGCAGACCTTCTTTTATCCTGGAAATTAGTAAGTCATCTAAAGAAGAGGTGCCCTCAGGATACACCATTCACCATCCACGAAGGTAGATTGGTTGAGCCCACACCTGAAAACATAAGACAAGCTACTGAGAAAAACCTTGCTGTAAACTTGCCATGGCTGAAGCACCGGAAAGAACCTGAAGACAAGGGAGGACATCCTGTTACTGGCTCAGTAGAGCACTATTGTCTCCGTGATGTTTTCCACCAAGGCAATAGCAAGGACGACAAGGATGTCTTGCGGAGGATTGAGATGGTTCCGGAACTTGTAGGAAGATTAAACAGCCAGTGTGCAGAGCAACTATTTGCAGGCATGAGGAAGAACAACTACTTCCTCAATATGCTCACTCCATCCACACACATCTTTCTGCAAAGAAACATCCTCCACCATTTCAATCTTCGGAAGAACACAAAAACCAAACAAGAAATTCTAAAAGTTGCTGGGCAACACGCAACATTGGTCCTAGATCAAAATGGATGCATTATGATGGGTAATACTCAACTTCAGTGTTATTGTTGTGGTAGTCTCTGAAATTAAAGCATAACACACACACACACACACATATATATATATATATATATATATTAATGTAGGATTGTTTCTGTTGATAAAGGGTGTGAGAAAAGCCAGCAACATGCTTGCAGCTTGGAAGCCAGCATTGTTCAAACTCACCAATGTCCTCTTGCTGACTCTTTGGCAAGCTTAAAAACAACTGAAGCAAATAAATCCACCTGGAGTCAACAGCCTAATACCACAGAAACGACTTTGGTAAATATTTCTCAATGTATATGTATATCAATTTTGCTTTGTGTTTGTCTTTTTAATATTTCTTTCTGTGTTTTTTGTAATAATTGTCAGTACTTGTAGTCCTGACGTGGTCATGTGTTTCAATATTTGTTTATAACAAATCACACTGCACAACAGTGTTCCCAATAGTTTTCTATTGGAGAAATCAGTCATTTTGTAAAAAGTGAAATTTCCACAAACAAGCAGTATAAAGACATTATAAGTTGTGCATATCAGTACACATACTTGAGGAATGTATAATATTGTGAAAAATCAAGTTAACACAAATGTATTTATCTTCAATTTTAATCTCCTAAGCTTGCTCAAGTATTAGACCAAACCAGAGATGCAGGTGAATATGTTGCTTGTGTTGATGGGCAGGTCCTCACTAGAAGAGATATGTTCACTCTTGGGTTATCGCAAGACATCAATGGGGAGGTGAGTTTAAATGTATTTCAAGCCAAATGAGTGTTAATGTCCTTTATGTTGTGAAAATATGATTTCTACAATTCTTCAAAGATTCTGAACTCCTGTCTGAAAGCTGTTGAAAGAATGTGCAGCGACAAGGTCTGTAAATTTATGGAATCTACATTGTTTCATGATATTTGAAAGCTTGGCGTCATATAAATACTGAATGAGTAAATATAAACGTGGAAATGACAAAGAATGTCAGACATGTCTTAGGATGTGAATTAAACATAGATGACAAAAAAGTATCCCTTTCTTCTGAACCTCTTCATTGTCCCTTTTTTTTTTGGATTATTTCTCCAGGGCATCAAGGTTATTGCAGGGAACAGTCATGTAGTCCACACCTGGTTTCCACCCCTTTCCCTTGACCCAGCACTACACCTACCAGTACGTGTTTTTGATACATTTATTTTCAGCTTTGGATGTCAGATTCACCACAATATATTAATTTTGTGATTTAATTTTAAGCCGCGGGCACAAGATCTGGACTGGGTTCTGATTCCTGTGTGGCGTCCTGGACATTGGACACCATGCGTTAGTACAATACTTATTTGATATTGACCTTCATATTTACTGCATTTCTTGACACTTGTCTAATTCATTTATTAGTTTGTGGTAGTGTTCACCATCAGTGTGACATATTTTTTCAGATTCTGAAGCCTAAGCAAAGGGAGATTTTCTTCCTTGATTCTATCAGTGGCTTCACAGATGAAAACCACATCAAAACATTAAGGTTTTATAGGAATAAGTTTGAAAGTGGCATGTGTTCAGCATGTTGTTCCGTTGTTCCACGGAGACAAAGGTTCAGCATTAATCTTCATATTTATGTAACAGTAAATATCCAAATTGAATTTGTGAATAACATTTTAATGCCTGGAATCCAATAAGACATACATTTTCTAAGCAGTCTTGTTTCTTTTTAAACAAGACATGGGTTAAAGCTGGACCATCAAGAGACCGTTCTGTCTCACATCTGTCTTGCATTCTCATACATGTTTATAATTTTTATGTTGTGAAATATGCCCTTGATAATTTTTAACTTAAAAACTTTGTATCATCAGAGAAGTCTGTCTTCAGATGTCATCTGGACCATGGACAGAATTTGTTGGCAATGATGTTAAGGTGAGATGTTCTGATGGGACACTTGTGGTTCTTAAGAGCTACAAGATGCTTATTTCCAACCATTCCTGCTTTAAATGTTTATAATCAGTACTGTGGTTAAGGCTGTTGTTCTTTACCTCAATTTGATTGTTATAGTAATGACACATTAATTTTCTTCCCCCTTCTTGAATTTTCTCTTAAACATCACAGGGATTGCCTAAACAAGGACTGTCCAACAACTGCGGGATGTTTGTAGTGATGGTAACATCCGCCTCCACCCACCATATTGCTGTATGGTTTGTATAGATGTAATAATCACATTTTCTCAACAGTATGCACTGTACTTTGTGATGGGAGCATCATTTGATTTCAGCGAGGTAAGGAAACAGATGAGAGTCTCTGCTTTCTGTTGGAGATTTCATTAAATGTGAACCCGTGACGTCCACAGAATGATATGATGACAATACGAAGATGGTGGTGTCTCTCTCTCTTGAGAAACTTCCCTGTGAGGTAAGAACAATAATGGTGCACTGTACCACGTCATGTTACACATGTCAGTTTTCTAAGAAAACCTTCAATTGGTCCTTTTTAAAGATCCAGAGAAGAACTACAAAAGGAGAGAAAGCGGAAAAAAGTTGGTGAGAGGGCAAAATGTGAGGTAAGCTGCAGCTAAAATTGATCATTTTTTAGTTTTGAATCATGTATTGTTTGTATTATGTCCATTCACAGTGCACTTTTGTTCTAAGCGTTTTTTTAAGTCTGAAAGAAAATCAGGATAGAACAATTAAAAGGGTTGAAGCAGTTTTGATGTTATTTGGATTTGCATTCATCTTTCACTTAGAAAATATCTGTATTTTTACAGACTCTGTGTGCCGATGACCACACCTATGCCAAAACAGCCGAGGCACAAAATGAGGTTAATTTTTAAAATTTACACATAACTAGTCATTTTGATTTGTATATCTTTATGTGCAAATGAGACTAAAACCCTAAATGGTTTAAAAAAATAATTATTGTAATTCATTATTTGGACAGCGTTTTTTATACCATTAGAGATGGAAAGGATAATATACTGAGAGATATAAAGTGTTAATTATTGTTTAATGCTCTTCACCATGCAGGTACAAAGGATACCACCAATCTTACAGGTAAGATTTAGTCATAATCATATGTGTCATAGCCATTCTTCCGGTATGACAGTCTTGCAATGCACCAGTTTTTTTGTTTTGTTTGTTTGGTTTTTTTATTTTCAGATGCCTTTGAATGTGCTTGAAGCTGTTCTCCAGGAGGTGATACCGGCACAGGGAGACTCAGCTTACCTCACCTTGGCATTGACATGCAAGACCTTTCAAGCCATTGTGTCTCACCCTGTTTTCAGGAAGAAGACTCACTTTGCTTGGCTGGATGGTAAGAACCTTTGACTTTTTTCACCCAAAACATGCGAAATTAGATTTTAACTACATGAAATCGATTTTTCATTAACAGGTGAGATCAACTGGGGCAAATTTTCCGAGTCATTCAAGGCAGAAAACCGGATTCCAGACTGCGTGGGCTTCACCGGCAATGGAAGACGAGGAGAGTACCCTGGTTACTACTGTGATGGCCGACCTGGACTTTGCCCTGAGTGCCAATACTGAATTCTAAGAGAATATAAGTTGCTTTCCACAGTCTGTCACACATTTCAGTTGTCACACATTGTTTGTTTTTTTTGTGACATGCCATTTTAAATAATTTCTGATAAAGCACATTTACCTTTTGACTTGTGCAGTCATCCTTTTTAATAATGTGTTCTTTCAATATTATTTACATTTTTGAATGTTCCTTTTGTTGTAGCTCAGTTGATTTACATAATTTAGTTTTCATAGAAATGGTGCCGTTTCCACACAAAGTTACATTGTGGCTGTAATTTGTTTGAGAAAGTAGAACCAATAAAGTAGTTGTAAATATATTCTAACAGCTTTGTTTAACAATAGGATAACCTTGTTTTAAAAATTTTAAATGCAAGCAAATCTAATAACTTGCAATATACTGTGTTTCCTATACATTTTGAACAATTACTGGAATCAATACAAATTTTCTTTACAAACCTGACATACAGCCAAGTTGTTTATGTTTTAACAGTCAGAATCAACTTGGGCTTTTTTTGTAATAAAGCAAGCACATACAGAAACATATTGTTCTGATGGAGCTTCAACGGTTTCTCCAGACACGAGAAGTTTCTGAAGAACACCAAACATTTCAGAACAGAAGTGAGATTCAACAAACTCTGAGTTTCTTCAGGAAGTCAGGGTTCAGTAATGTGAACGGAACACTTTACTTCACTTTATTCTAACATTTCTGTGAGCAGGTCAGTGTGTTTCTTTGTGTGTGTGTGTGTGTGTGTGTGTGTGT
Source organism: Xiphophorus hellerii (assembly GCF_003331165.1). Taxonomy (NCBI): domain Eukaryota; kingdom Metazoa; phylum Chordata; class Actinopteri; order Cyprinodontiformes; family Poeciliidae; genus Xiphophorus; species Xiphophorus hellerii. The sequence continues at coordinate 13,260,673 of NC_045695.1, read as the reverse complement.
ATGTCTCCTACAGGTCAGTTCATGTTAAAACCAACAGATTTTAAAAGGCGTTTAGCTAGACCAGGGGTCGGCAACCAATGGCTCCGGAGCCACGTGTGGCTCTTTCATCCTTTTGTTGTGGCTCCCAGTGACTTTGGGAAATAGAATATTTTATTAAAATTAAATCATTAAAAAATTATAAATTAAAATCATTTTTAAATAAATGTCTAAATCTGAAGATTATGGTAAACTTGTAACATTAAAACAAAAGTTTTGAACATTTTTAGCACCCAAAATATACGTCATGTCCGCCGATGTGCAACAGGCATTCCTGGCGAACCCCACATGTCTGGCAGACCGCATTTTTTTAGCGCACTGATTTATTGATTTATTTTGATCCTTGCCTGGAAGATACATGCTGAATAAATCCAAGAAAAGGAAACATTCTGAAGATGGCAGAACATTTAATGCTACGTGGACAGATCATTTTGCTTTCACCGCTGATGAAACTGGTTCACCTTCTGCTTAATGTGTGGCGAAAGACTGGCAAACAATAAGAAGTCAAATGTTGAAAAACATTTCAAGAGCAAACACTCTGTCTTTGCTAAAAATATCCCGAGGGAGAGGAGAGAAAAAAAGGCCGTTTCGGAGCTGATGCGAAAGGCTGAAGCGTACGGAGGCCCCTAGGGGACATGGGGATTTTTTTCTATTGCGTTCCTTCGCAATACTGTACTGGTAAGTTATGCAGCGTAATTGAACACTGCAAGCCTTTCTTACGGTGGGCGCCGTATTTTCTGCTTCAATATAAGGTTATGTGAGGTTTTTCCATGAATGTTAGTATCTTTTTGTGAAATATCTGAAGTTTTATATCTTTCTTTAGGATAGAAAGGCGCCACAAACCTACGATATAAACAGAAACTTTCCGTAAGTCGGAAAGAAATAAAAATACATTATAATTTGGACTATTTCTGAGTTATTATCGCTGGTAATAAATAATCTGACAGTTTTGATTGCGTCTCTGTTGTGTTCGTAGTCTGAATGGTTTAAAGAGCTGCTTTCAGTGCCGCTCCATCTTCGCCTTAACAGACATAAACATGCAGGAAAAAATAAATCGATTTTCAATCAGTGTTTTGCAGCAAACAGTTAATAATAATAAACAAGTTTTCACTGAGGCTCTGTAAGAGCCATATGAATGAAATAAGTAATTATTGATATGACAGGAGCACAAGGCTTTGACACTTGGGTGTGTCGACGTGGGAGTGACGTCACCAGGCATGAATGGGAAGGATACTGGCTTTGTGTGTATTAGGAAGCGGTGAGCGGTCAGTCCTTGCAAAGTTTGGAGCAACTTCAGATAATCATCAAAATGGAATAAATCGATAATTGTGACAGAACAAAGAAGAGGTTTGGAGCTGATTGATACACAGACAGATGAGATTCCCCGAGTTAACCCAGTGCGGCCCTTTACCATCATTAGTTTGTCGTGTTTTTAATAATAAAAACTTGTTAATAGTAAAAACTGTTTGGTGCAAAACACTGATAGAAAATCAATTTTTTTTACTGCATGTTTATGTCTGTTGAGGCGAAGATGGAGCGGCACTGAAGCAGCTCTTTAAACCAATCAGACTACGAACACAACAGAGACACAATCAAAACTGTCAGATGATTTATTACCCGCGATAATAATTCAGAAATAGTCCAAATAGTTTGGATCTATTTTTATTTCTTTCCTACTTACGGAAACATAGTATCGGTTTTTGTACATAGCATATAGGTTTTATATATATGACGTCAAAATGGGTTGTGGCTCCAAGTGCTTTCTTTTTATTGGGAGGCGGTCCCAAATGGCTCTTTGAGTAGAAAAGGTTGCCGACCCCTGAGCTAGACCTTGGTTGTACAGAAGCGGTCTGCAGTCATCAGCGTTTTTATGATTTGATTTGTTTAGAAGTTATGTAAAAAAAACCACAAGTATTATAGACATTTAGTTATTATTATCGGTTACTTTCTGAAAGATGTGAAACAGAATATAGAAACAATAAGTTGTGTATTGAATAATGTTTAAAATTTGTGCTGAAATGTGGCTTTTTCATCCATGATTCTTGTCATTGTTGTTTGGACGCCGAACGTCATCTTAGCATTTGCTTGCTAAATGGATCATTATCAGCTGCGACCGCAAGAGGGCGGTAGAGGAACAAAAAGAAAATCATCTTTGTTAATTACAGTGCGCTCTTTGCACCTGCCGCGCTGACTTCACAACGCAAATGCGGCTCTTGTTTTCCGCTTTGAGTTCTCCTGACAGCTAGAAAAGACAAAGTGTTGTTTCAGACGAAAAATAAAACCATACTATGAACATTGCTTTCTTCACACAGCGAAGTTTCCAGCCTTCACTTGACTCCGGATCAACTTCTTCAGCCTAATGAACAAGGTAAAGGAGCCTCCTGAGTTTCTGTCCAAAACAAATAATCCTACAGTATTTATTGTTGTCAAAGGCGTGTGGTCTAAAGTTGATAAAGATTTTATTAATTTCTTGATAAAAAATGAAAAGAATTACCTGATGTTCTATCTGATTGTTTTAATAGGAAACTCCATCTGAAATAGATTTTTATTCACCGGACGAATAGAATAGCCATATTCTTTTAGAGGAAGCAATGGGTGATGGAATAAAAATCCTGTGGTCTTCCAGACATGAAGAGGCCCTGGCATGGTGTTAAACTTTTATACGAAACCCTACTTTGTTATATTTGTACAAGTTCAATCACGTAAGAAATCGGTTGCTTGTTTGGAACTGTGGTTTGTGTCTATGCTTTGAAAAACATTGACCCTGGATTCAAGTCCAAGCAAAACCTACGTAGCGGTATTTGTACAAGTTTGAATCGATCAGTTGCTTGGTTGGCACAACGGATAGAGTCTGTGCTTTGGACACGTGCATCCTGGGTTCGAGTCCAGCTTATTACCTGGTATCAGAATTTTTTTTAAGCCAAACCTATGTGGTGGTATTTGTAGAAGTCTGAATGCATTAGTTGCCAATTGCTTGGTTGGCACAACGGATAGCGTCTGTGCTTTGGACACGTGCATCCTGGGTTCGAGTCCAGCTTATGACCTGGTAACAGACTTTTTTTTTAAGGCAAACCTATGTAGTGGTATTTGTAGAAGTTTTAATGCATTAGTTGTCAATTGCTTGGTTGGCACAACGGATAGCGTCTGTGCTTTGGACACGTGCATCCTGGGTTCGAGTCCAGGCCATGGCATGGTTTTTTGGATCTTATGTCAAGCAGCATAGTATTTATAGACGTTCGAGCGACGCATGTGTTGGGCTCTCTGGTGGCGCAGTGGTTTGAGTCTTTGCATGAGGCCCAGTTAACCCGGGTTCAAGACTCGCGCCTGCAGAGAGAGAGAGAGAGAGAGAGAGAGAGAGAGAGAGAGAGAGAGAGAGAGAGAGAGAGAGAGAGAGAGAGAGAGAGAGAGAGAGAGAGAGAGAGAGAGAGAGAGAGAGAGAGAGAGAGAGAGAGAGAGAGAGAGAGAGAGAGAGAGAGAGAGAGAGAGAGAGAGAGAGAGAGAGACTCTGTTTTACCACTTGGTTTCATCATGGGGGTCTCTCCCTCTGCTTGGAGTCGAGTGAGGGTGACCTCTCTCTCCGTGCCTAGCTTGAGTGAGTGACCCTGGGGGTCTCTCCCTCTGCTTGGAGTCGAGTGAGGGTGACCTCTCTCTCCGTGCCTAGCTTGAGTGAGTGACCCTGGGGGTCTCTCCCTCTGCTTGGAGTCGAGTGAGGGTGACCTCTCTCTCCGTGCCTAGCTTGAGTGAGTGACCCTGGGGGTCTCTCCCTCTGCTTGGAGTCGAGTGAGGGTGACCTCTCTCTCCGTGCCTAGCTTGAGTGAGTGACCCTGGGGGTCTCTCCCTCTGCTTGGAGTCGAGTGAGGGTGACCTCTCTCTCCGTGCCTAGCTTGAGTGAGTGACCCTGGGGGTCTCTCCCTCTGCTTGGAGTCGAGTGAGGGTGACCTCTCTCTCCGTGCCTAGCTTGAGTGAGTGACCCTGGGGGTCTCTCCCTCTGCTTGGAGTCGAGTGAGGGTGACCTCTCTCTCCGTGCCTAGCTTGAGTGAGTGACCCTGGGGGTCTCTCCCTCTGCTTGGAGTCGAGTGAGGGTGACCTCTCTCTCCGTGCCTAGCTTGAGTGAGTGACCCTGGGGGTCTCTCCCTCTGCTTGGAGTCGAGTGAGGGTGACCTCTCTCTCCGTGCCTAGCTTGAGTGAGTGACCCTGGGGGTCTCTCCCTCTGCTTGGAGTCGAGTGAGGGTGACCTCTCTCTCCGTGCCTAGCTTGAGTGAGTGACCCTGGGGGTCTCTCCCTCTGCTTGGAGTCGAGTGAGGGTGACCTCTCTCTCCGTGCCTAGCTTGAGTGAGTGACCCTGGGGGTCTCTCCCTCTGCTTGGAGTCGAGTGAGGGTGACCTCTCTCTCCGTGCCTAGCTTGAGTGAGTGACCCTGGGGGTCTCTCCCTCTGCTTGGAGTCGAGTGAGGGTGACCTCTCTCTCCGTGCCTAGCTTGAGTGAGTGACCCTGGGGGTCTCTCCCTCTGCTTGGAGTCGAGTGAGGGTGACCTCTCTCTCCGTGCCTAGCTTGAGTGAGTGACCCTGGGGGTCTCTCCCTCTGCTTGGAGTCGAGTGAGGGTGACCTCTCTCTCCGTGCCTAGCTTGAGTGAGTGACCCTGGGGGTCTCTCCCTCTGCTTGGAGTCGAGTGAGGGTGACCTCTCTCTCCGTGCCTAGCTTGAGTGAGTGACCCTGGGGGTCTCTCCCTCTGCTTGGAGTCGAGTGAGGGTGACCTCTCTCTCCGTGCCTAGCTTGAGTGAGTGACCCTGGGGGTCTCTCCCTCTGCTTGGAGTCGAGTGAGGGTGACCTCTCTCTCCGTGCCTAGCTTGAGTGAGTGACCCTGGGGGTCTCTCCTGCCTCTCTCCTACTCGGCCTTCCTCCTACTCTGCCCTCCTGCCTTGAGCAAGTCTTGAACCCAGTCTTCTTGTGCCCAAAGCACAGACTCAAACCATTGTGCCAAACAATCCACTGACCAGCTTGGTGTTCAAATGTCTACAAATAGCCTACATGACAGCTTCGTCATAAGAAAACCATGCCATGAGCAAAACTTGAACCCAGTCGTATACGTTAGCTGCTTGCTTGGCACAATGGTTTGAGTCTGCGCATTGAATACTATGAGACAGGGTTCAAGTCTTGCTCATGGCAAGGTTTTAACATTTAACATGAAAAGCCTATGTTGTGGTATTTGTAGATGTTCGAGCACCAGGATTGTATGGTGCTTGGTTGGCACAGTGGATTGAGTCTGCGCTTTGAATACTATGAGACTGGGTTCAAGTCTTGCTCATGGCAAGGTTTTAACATTTAACATGAAAAGCCTATGTTGTGATATTTGTAGAAGTTCGAGCACCAGGATTGTTGGGTGCTTGGTTAGCACAGTGGTTTGATTCTGTGCTTTGGACACCTGAATCGTGTGTTCGAGTCCAGCTTGTCACCTGTTATCATTTTGTAAGCAAAGTCTGCTTAGTGGATAATACTTATACAAGTTTGAATGGGTCGGTTTTCAGTTGCCTGGCTGGCGCAACGGATAGTGTCTGTGCTTTGGACGCCTGAATCGTGTGTTCGAGTCCAGCTTGTGACCTGTTGTCATCATTTTGTAAGCAAAGTCTGCTTAGTGGATAACACTTGTACAAGTTTGAATGGGTCGGTTTTCAGTTGCCTGGCTGGCGCAACGGATAGTGTCTGTGCTTTGGACGCCTGAATCGTGTGTTCGAGTCCAGCTTGTGACCTGTTGTCATCATTTTGTAAGCAAAGTCTGCTTAGTGGATAACACTTGTACAAGTTTGAATGGGTCGGTTTTCAGTTGCCTGGCTGGCGCAACGGATAGTGTCTGTGCTTTGGACGCCTGAATCGTGTGTTCGAGTCCAGCTTGTCACCTGTTGTCATCATTTTGTAAGCAAAGTCTGCTTAGTGGATAACACTTGTACAAGTTTGAATGGGTCGGTTTTCAGTTGCCTGGCTGGCGTAACGGATAGTGTCTGTGCTTTGGACGCCTGAATCGTGTGTTCGAGTCCAGCTTGTGACCTGTTGTCATCATTTTGTAAGCAAAGTCTGCTTAGTGGATAACACTTGTACAAGTTTGAATGGGTTGGTTTTCAGTTGCCTGGCTGGCGCAACGGATAGTGTCTGTGCTTTGGACGCCTGAATCGTGTGTTCGAGTCCAGCTTGTGACCTGTTGTCATCATTTTGTAAGCAAAGTCTGCTTAGTGGATAACACTTGTACAAGTAGGGTGAGAGAGAATATTTTGGTTCCCCTTTTAGCATCTAAACACCCTGAGGGTCTCTCCCTCCACTTAGAGTCGAGGGAGTGACCCTGGGCTCCCTCTCTCTGCCTAGCTTGAGTGAGTGACCCTGGGGGGGTCTCTCCCTCCACCCAGAGTCGGGTGAGTGACCCTGGGCTCCCTCTCTCTGCCTAGCTTGAGTGAGTGACCCTGGGGGGTCTCTCCCTCCACCCAGAGTGAGTGACCCTGGGCTCCCTCCTACTCTGCCCTTGCCTCCTCCCCTGCCTCCCTCCTACTCTGCCCTCCTCTCTCCTACTCTGCCTTTCTCCTACTCGGCCTTCCTCTCCTGCCCTCCTCCTACTCTGCCCTGCCTTCCTCTCCTGCCTCCCTCCCCTTCCTCCTACTCTGCCCTTGCCTCCTCCCCTGCCTCTCTCCTACTCTGCCCTGCCTCCCTCTCCTGCCCTGCCTTCCTCCCTCCTCTTCTGCCCTTGCCTTCTCTTCTGCCTTCCTTTCCTTCCTCCCTCCTACTCTGCCCTCCTTTCCTGCCTCTCTCCTACTCTGCCCTCCTCCTCTTCTGCCCCGCCACCCTCCTACTCTGCCCTCCTCTCCCCTCCTCCCTCTCCTGCCTCTCCCCTACTCTGCCTTCCTCTCCTGCCCTCCCTCCTACTCTGCCCTGCCTTCCTCACATGCCTCCCTCCTACTCTGCCTTGCCTCCCTCCTACTCTGCCCTCCTCTCTCCTACTCTGACCTCCTCTCATGCCTCTCTCCCCTGCCTCTCTCCTACTCTGCCTTCCTCTCCTGCCCTCCTCCTACTCTGTCCTGCCTCACTCCCCTGCCTCTCTCCTACTCTCCCTTCTGTTCCTGCCTCCCTCCTACTCTGCCCTGCCTTCCTCTCCTGCCTCCCTCCCCTTCCTCTCCTACTCTGCCCTCCTCTCCTTCCTTCCTCCTACTCTGCCCTTGCCTCCTCCCCTGCCTCTCTCCTACTCTGCCCTGCCTCCCTCCCCTGCCTCTCTCCTACTCTGAACTCCTCCCTCTCCTGCCCTGCCTTCCTCCCTCCTCCTCTGCCCTTGCCTTCTCTTCTGCCCTCCTCCCTCTCCTGCCGCTCCCCTACTCTGGCCTTGCCTCCTTTTCTGCCCTGCCTCCCTCCTACTCTGCCCTTGCCTCCTCTTCTGCCCTGCCTCCCTCCTACTCTGCCCTCGCCTTCTCTTCTGCCCTGCCTCCCTCCTACTCTGCCCTCGCCTTCTCTTCTGCCATGCTTTCCTCTCCTGCCTCCCTCCTACTCTGCCCTGCCTTCCTCTCCTGCCTCCCTCCTACTCTGCCCTCCTCTCCTGCCTCTCTCATTCTCTGCCCTCCTCTCCTGCCTCTCTCCTTCTCTGCCTTCCTCTCCTACCCTCCTCCTCCCCTGCCCTCCTCTCCTGCCCTCCTCCTACTCTTCCCTGCCTTCCTCCTTCTCTGTCCTGCCTCCCTCCCCTGCCTCTCTCCTACTCTGCCTTCCTCTCCTGCCTCCCTCCTACTCTGTCCTGTCTCCCTCTCCTGCCTCTCTCCTACTCTGCCCTCCTCTCCTGCCTCTCTCCTACTCTGCCCTCCTTTCCTGCCCTCCTCCTACTCTGCCCTGCCTTCCTCCTACTCTGTCCTGCCTCCCTCCCCTGCCTCTCTCCTACTCTGCCTTCCTCTCCTTCCTTCCTCCTACTCTGCCTTCCTCTCCTGCCTCCCTCCTACTCTGCCCTTGCCTCCTCCCCTGCCTCTCTCCTACTCTGCCTTCCTCTCCTGCCCTCCTCCTACTCTGCCCTGCCTTCCTCTCCTGCCTCCCTCCTACTCTGCACTCCTCTCCTTCCTCTCCTACTCTCTGCCCTCCTCTCCTTCCTTCCTCCTACTCTGCCTTTCTCTCCTGCCCTGCCTTCCTCTCCTGCCTCCCTCCTACCCTCTCCTGCAAGTGCCTACCTTGCCTGTGGCTTGGTTGGTACAATGGATTGAGTTTGTGCTTTGAATATATTGATCCACAACCAGGACTTGAACCCAGTCTCTTAGCATCCAAAGCGCAGACTCAAACCACTCTGCCAAACAAGCACCTAACAATCCTGGTGCTCGAACTTCTACAAATACCACAACATTGGCTTTTCATGTTAAATTTTAAAACATCGCCATGCGGCTTGTTTGGTACAATGGATTGAGTTTGTGCATATTGATCCACAACCAGGACTTGAACCCAGTCTCATAGTATCCAAAGCGCAGACTCAAACCACTGTGCCAAACAAGCACCCAACAATCCTGTTGCTCGAACTTCTACAAATACCACAACATAGGCTTTTCATGTTAAATTTTAAAACCTTGCCATGAGCAAGATTTGAATCCAGTCTTCTTGTGCCCAAAGCACAGACTCAAACCATTGTGCCAAACAATCCACTGACCAGCTTGGTGTTCAAATATCTACAAATAGCCTACATGACAGCTTCGTCATAAGAAAACCATGCCATGAGCAAAACTTGAACCCAGTCGTATACGTTAGGTGCTTGCTTGGCACAATGGTTTGAGTCTGCGCATTGAATACTTTGAGACTGGGTTCAAGTCTTGCTCATGGCAAGGTTTTAACATTTAACATGAAAAGCCAATGTTGTGATATTTGTAGAAGTTCGAGCACCAGGATTGTTGGGTGCTTGGTTAGCACAGTGGTTTGATTCTGCGCTTTGGATACTGTAAGACTGGGTTCAAGTCTTGCTCATGGCAAGGTTTTAAAATTTAACATGAAAAGCCTATGTTGTGGTATTTGTAGATGTTCGAGCACCAGGATTGTCGGGTGCTTGTTTGGCACAGTGGTTTGAGTCTGCGCTTTGAATACTATGAGACTGGGTTCAAGTCTTGCTCATGGCAAGGTTTTAAAATTTAACATGAAAAGCCTATGTTGTGGTATTTGTAGATGTTCGAGCACCAGGATTGTTGGGTGCTTGTTTGGCACAGTGGTTTGAGTCTGCGCTTTCGATGTTATGAGACTGGGTTCAAGTCCTGGTTGTGGATCAATATACCCAAAGCACAAACTCAATCCATTGTACCAACCAAGCATCATGGCAAGGTTTTAAAATTTAACATGAAAAGCCTATGTTGTGGTATTTGTAGAAGTTCGAGGACCAGGATTGTTAGGTGCTTGTTTGGCACAGTGGTTTGAGTCTGCGCTTTGATTTCTATGAGACTGGGTTCAATTCTTGCTCATGGCAAGGTTTTAAAATTTGAAGCCAGTCAGGACTGGAAACATTCTTCTGGTTTCCAGTCCTGACTGGGTTTTCTCTCTTGGAGCTGCTGGACATAACCAGAACTGGGCCTGGTTCTGGTTTTGGTTATGATGCAGAGCTGCAGCACCTGGTTTCAATCAGGAACTCTGATTTTCTCTGAGTTTTCATCTGTAACCCAGACAACAAGCTGAGTTTGCTCCCAGTTTGGAGTCAAACTGGTACCAGTAGGTCCTGAGTGTTTGTGGCCCGGCTGAGATATCTGGGTTCCTGATTGGTGGATGGAAAATATTTCAATATGAAGTCAATAATTTATTGATCAGAGAGGATTTCTCTGGGCTTTTATCAGTAGAAAATCCAGATTGAATCAGACATTTTGGATCAAATGCGTTACTTTATGGACTTTCTTTAATATGGAAAACTTGACCTCTTTCTGACCATCGCTCCATTTCTGAGTCTTTCTGGTTTTAAATGTTTGCTCATTAGAAAATCATAAAATTGTTGGTTGAATCACAGCAATAATTTCCACAGCTGTTTGCCAACTTGCTAGGAAAGTTGTTTTATGTATTTTATATTTGAGTCACTGAATACAATCACGGACATTTCAAATATCCATGTTTTTCCTTTACTCTGATTTTGTTTTAATGAGGAAAATCAAAGTCCCTGGTAAATTAATGAATGAAACGTATTCATACCCCTTTAAATTTCTCACTCTGTTTCATTGCAGTCATTTGCTAATCTCAGAAAAGTTCATATTTGTTATGTTTCTTCTCATAACTTAACTTAATAAGCATTAGCTACAATAATGCAGAAAACATCTACCGTGCAAGCAAGAAAAACGATTTACACCGCACCCTGAATTGAAGATGAAGACTGAATTGAACTTTGTATACTTCTTTGACTGCCATCAGGGAATCAATGTTTAAAGTGTCTGAATGGTCTCCAACATGTTGGTAGGTGGTACAAGTCAAAGTAGTGTCTTTGTGACACTACTTTGTCACAAAGTAGTGTCAAAGTAGTGTGACAAAGTAGGACTTTGTCACACTACAGATGTCTCTATAGGACTATAGATGTCTCAGCAAAAAACCTTTCCTAAACCATTGCACTGCCCCCACCAGCTGACCTTCTCTCCGTAGTGCAGAGTGTAATGCACACCCACCAGATCAACGTGACTCAAAAACCCAGGATGCTTTCTTTGATTGCTGTTTTTTGCTATGCTCATGTGTCCATTGTTGTTTGCCAATAGACAGGGGTCATCAGGTGTCTTCTAACTGGTCTTTTGCTATGCAAACCAGCCTTCACTTTGCCAACAATAACTTTATTGCTTATATGCCATTGTTTCTGTGGATCCCTTTTGGGGAAAACATATCACTACAGAGTAGGAACACCCAAAAAGAGCAGCGACTTTTACAGTTTCAGCTGTTTTCCATTGGCACACATTCCTTAAGATAAAGACCCAACCTATCTATTCATATCAGTCCTGATATCACTTATGAACAAGACAATTGAAAGCATTTTTTTCTAGAGAGGTTGACTGTTCCACTATACCAGTAATGCTGCAAATTATTTGGTGTTGGTTTGCATTTATGTAGGCCTTTGGTATGTATAGGAAGAAGTGTTGTGGTCAGCAGTAAATTTAGGTCAAGAGTGTGTGTATGCATCGTTTCCCCAAGAGGAACAGTATGCAAACCCTTAGTCACCACTGCAGATCTAAAAGGAAGCTAAACTTCATCTTTCATTACTCGAGATAGTGACAGTTCTTTGCTGGAGAATGTTTATTCTTTTAAATTCATATATTAAGTTTATTTTAATCAAAACTTAAAAAGAACAGTGCAAATCAGTGTTAATTTTGAAGACTATTAATTTAATTCCTTTAAGATGTCCTAATTTGAGCAAAGCAGAATTGGAGGACCCACTTGAAGTTCCTTTCTGATCTCTGAGCCCCACTGGTGGTTGTTGTAAAGACACAGTTTCCTGACCACATAATCAATCACTTGCGAACTAAACTAATCACTTCCCTCCATTTTTCTCCAATCAATGCACTAACTTTTCCAAAGAGAAGCATTTGATTTGTGCATGCTTTGTTCTCGGAAATAGATAATTGCCTGTTTTAGAAGTTCTGCAACTGCTGAAAGCATTGACATAAAAAAAAGAAAAAGGTGGACTATTTGCACAGCAGCGGCCGATATCTCTTATTTTTGCTATGCCATTTCCTTAAGATAACTTTGGATGTGCCGATTGGTTTAACTAGTTTAAATATTGATTTGAAAATGTCCCTGTCTTAGATAATTTCCTATTATTTGACAATGTTTTTGTCCACTTTTGCAGTTTTATAGAGCATTTTTTTATTCAAACAAAGATCTCTGCAGTAAGATAAGGAGCGTTGTTTGTGGGCGGAGTTTGTGTGACCCGTGAATTTAAGGGGAAGTTGTTAGGTGTAAGTGGAAGTTGTGGACGTGAAACATGAAAGCTTCCATACTACCAAATTTCTACAAACAACCCAGGTCGTAGAAAGTGTTAAATCATGTGGGAAATGCAATATTTATCTGCAGGACTATAATCAATAATTCTTTTAAGACTAATCTTTTTTTTACTACATAAAATATTTTAAGCTTCCGACTTAACATGTTTAACAAGCCAGAGGTCGCAGCTTTTGGGGGCGGAAGAGCATTTCTGCTGTTTGACGTCGTAGATTTAAGGGGTGGAGGAGAACTTTTGCTTCCAGAGGACACAGATAAAGATTTATGTACATCCAAGTTATAAAATTGTTCTTTTGTAGGTGTACCATTTACTGCAATAACATCAATTAAAATATAATTCTTTGACCTGCTAGCGAAAGTGAAAGAAATCTAAAGAAATGTTAAACGTTATTTTAAGAAAGGGGATTTTTCTTTCTTTATTTCCTTAAGACAAGTAATTGCGTATCGCTGTTTGATGTTCCCTTTTAACATGTTGTGAATTTATAGTCTTATACGTCTCATGATCCTATTATCGAAGTCAAATTGTTATTCATGTTTTTATTGGCACATCTGCAGCTTCAGTGTCTTCTATTTCATGCAACTTCCAACCTCACACATGGATCCCCTTCTTCTTATATTAGTTAATTTAACCAATCACGTCTTACACAAACTCCTCCCACATCCAGGAACCTCCCTGTTAGTGACTGCGGAGATCCCCTTCTTTTATTAGTCAGTGTATTACTGAAATGCTGAATTTTGTATTCAGAACAGGTCATAATGGAAAGATTTCTTCTCTTTCCTTACTGTAATTTCCAAACACCACAGCACTTGCAGCTTCTCTGCAGGTCAATGTTTTGGAAGCCAATAGATTCATTTGAAATCTCCATTACGTGGGAGGCACATTATTCCCGTCCTTGTACACGTGAGATCTTCAGGCATCACTTTTTTCCCCCCAATAATCAGCACTGGCAAATCTGTGTGAAGTTTCTGCTTTTGTTCCGTTCAGCACATCCAGCAAGTATGCTTACAAGTCAGATTCCCATGGCACGGCTCCATCTTTCTCCTCACCACTATCACAGACGTTATAATATACCGAGCTACAATGTTGGAGAGAAGGCACATCCCCTTCCTCTGCTATGAATTAATCTGCCAGCAAGCAGGATCACTGTGTTCCCCTCCCTCTGCTTCTTATCGTCGCTCGGAGGCAACTTCTTAAGTGCCTCCGAGTGTCGGAGAGAATGAGATATCGCGGGCTAAATTGAGATTTAATTTGCGATGGAATTTCTAAACATGCTGTGCGACGCCGAGCAGGTAACACTTTGGGGTGGGGTGGTGGGGCTGCCTCCATCTGGGCAAACAATTCCTAATTACTTCTGTCTGATTAAGTGGAGATTTTGATCCGAGTCCCAGACACAAATGGGTCACAGGTGCTTGTAGAGCAGCCGCCACAGGATACCTGTTATGGTTGCTCGCATTCAGAACGGTCCTAATGGCACTGTTGGTGCTGTTTGCGTGTCAGTATTCAGACTCCTAATGTGCGTGATATGCACAGTTGCACTTTCGCTGGGACACATTACATTTTTCACACAGTAGACGGTCAATACGTTTCCATGTAATGTCATTTTGTCTTGCCCGTTTTCTCGTTTCCTCGGCGATGGCTATCTGTTGCGTTCCATAAGGATTTTGGAGCAAAATTGAATCATCGGCGCTTGCACACCCCCCTTACTGTCGATCTACCACTTTGTCTTTTTCCCTCTGTATCTCCCTCCCTCTCCATTTCTCTTTCCGTCTCTAAATAATTACTTAAATGAATCTATTACCGGCCTGGCCTCGGCATTAACTGAAATGCCAGCCTCTGTGGGAAAGTGATGCATTCCTGTTGGGTAAATTGTATTGTTTTTAATAATTATCAAATATTCGTTGTATCATGTAGCCTTGTAGTTACATTTAGATAATTTTACTTATTTGTTTTTTCTCTTTTACTCCTAATTTAAGTATGGGTAATGTTTCTGTGTCTTAAATAACTTTGATTCCTTCCTAAGGCCTCCCTGGGAAATAGAGGTGACAGCTACTCTCAGCAGTTGTTGCCCTGCAGGACTTCCTACGAGACAGAGGTGCTAGTTGCTCCCAGCTGAGTTTATCAGTCCTGCAATAAACTCTGCTTTGTTCTTCTTTGTGCTACAAAGCCGTTGCTTTGAAGCTATACAACGTGTCCTATTCGACGCCGTGCCTGGAGCAGAAGAATCTAGAGTGTAGATAACATGTGTCTAGATAGTGAATGTCATTAGCGCTGCAACTATGTGATGAATTGTTTTCCCCCTCCCTTTGAGAAGTTGCAGCGCCCGGTGTAAGAGGGTTTCTAAAAGCAATAAAAAGCGAGGAGGGGACAAATGTGTTTCAGAGCGGTTGGAGATTTGTAACTGTAAGCACGTCTCTGTCTGCTCTCCTCGCGAGAACAAAGAATTTAACTCTCTTGTCTTTCCTGTGTTTGTTTAAATTGTCTTTAATAGGTATTTAGACCTGACAATTCCGCTGCAGGTGTAATGCTCGAGGGGGCGCAAACTGTAGAGAAGATCTTATCTAAGATGACACGAATGTGCTGGGGCTCACAACATTTTCTGCTTAAGACAATTTTGTTTTACTTGTATTAAAAGAAAAAAAAAAGATTTTGCACATCTGAGGAAAGTGCAAAGGCCTAAAATGAAGCCCAGTGATCACTGTCAAAGTGATTGATTAGTTGCTCAGGTGTTGTAACAGCATCAAAGTTATTTTTTTCTATTAAATGGCAAAGCTTTGATCAAATGGATGTTAAGGCTGACGAGTGCTCAGCGCCTGCTTTGTTCACATTCCTGTGTAGCTTCTTGATCTCATTTTCAACCACACACAGATTCCTTTATTGCCTTTGTATCACTTACAAAAGACTCCACAGTCTGAACTGTAAAGAAAAAAAAACAAGTCTTTCAAGTGAACAATAAGGTGTTGTTGGATTTTCCTTTAACGTTGACAGAATTGGTGCGACTCTTTTTTTTCTTAAGCATTTGGAGGATAGAACAAATTATTATGGTGGTATTTGCAATGTATGTAGTGGACAGTTTATTCAATCAATCAATCAATCAAATTGTATTTGTATAGCACATTTCAGCAGCAAGACATTTCAAAGTGCTTTACATCATTACAAACACAGAATCACAATCCAATATAGAAGTCAAGTTACATCAATAAATTTGTAATTGATTACATTTCAAATACAGTTCTAAACAGGTAGGTTTTCAGTTGAGATTTAAAAGAAGTCAGTGTTTCAGCTGTTTTACAGTTTTCTGGAAGTTTGTTCCAAATTTGTGGTGCATAGATGCTGAAAGCTGCTTCTCCTCGTTTGGTTCTGGGGATGCAGAGCAGACCAGAACCGGAAGACCTGAGAGGTCTGGAAGGTTCATACAACAACAGCAGATCTTTAATATATTGTGGTGCTGAGCCGTTCAGTGATTTATAAACTAGCAACAGTATTTTAAAGTCTATTCTTTGAGCTACAGGGAGCCAGTGTAGGGACTTTAAAACTGGTGTTATGTGCTCTATCTTCCTGGTTTTAGTGAGAACGCCAGCAGCAGCATTCTGGATCAGCTGCAGCTGTTTGATTGATTTGTTGGACAGACCTGTGAAGACGCTGTTGCAATAATCAATACGACTGAAGATAAACGCATGGATGAGTTTCTCTAGATCTTGCTGAGACATTAGTCCTTTAATCCTGGAAATGTTCTTCAGGTGATAGAAGGCCGACTTTGTGACTGTCTTTATGTGGCTCTGGAGGTTCAGGTCAGAGTCCATCACTACTCCCAGGTTTCGGGCTGATCGCTGGTTTTCAGTTGTAATAACTGAAGCTGTGCATTGACTCTAGATCTATAACTCTACATCTATGACTCTAGATCGTTTCTCTTTAGGTCCAAAAAAAAAACCATTTTGTTTCTGTTCAGCTGGAGAAAGTTTTGGCACATCCACACATTTATCTGTTCAGTGATTGGATGGGCTCTGAGTCACCTGGTGGCATCGTAATGTAGAGCTGTGTGTCATCTGCATAGTTATGGTAGCTAATATTATTTCCTGTTATAACCTGAGCTAGTGGGAGCATATAAATATTGAATAAAAGGGGTCCTAGGATTGAACCTTGGGGTACCCCACATGTGACCTTTGACGAAAAGTTTTCAATTGAAACAAAGAAATCCCTGTTCTTTATGTAGGATTCAAACCAGTTAAGCACTGGACCGGAGAGTCCGACCCAACTCTCCAGTCGATTCAGTAATATGTCATGGTCAACAGTGTCAAAAGCTGCACTGAGGTCCAACAGAACCAGCACTGTGGTTCTGCCACAGTCCGTATTTATATGGATGTCATTGAACACTTTTACGAGGGCGGTCTCTGTGCTGTGGTAACCATGGAAACCAGACTGGAAGGAGTAAAAGAGGTTGGTTGTCATGATGGGTGCGTTTTTCAAGCCCACATGCAGAACATCACACAGGAGAGCAATGTGAAAATAAAGAAATTTATTGAAAACACTGCTGGCAGGAATAGTTGGCTTGGGTCGGGTCCAGGGAGAGAGGCTGGTTCAGGGAACAAACAGTTCACTAGAGAGGCAGAGGGAGGTGATGAGTTCAGGTTTGTAGGAAATGACAACGTTAAGAGTGAAGGGGCAGATCTTACTTGTGATCGGCAGGTTAGAGAAGTGAGAGGGTAACTGCAGCGTCCGGGGTTTTAGTTCTCAGAGGTTCCAGGTGGTCGTCTTGTCTGACAGCGGGGATCCAGGAGGCAAAGGGAGTACGTCGGAGGGCGGACAGGTAGGCTCAGGATCAGCGGTTGTAGAGGAGCCAGGAGGAAACACCTGGAGGCAGGAGAAGCAACAAAGAAAACTTTCACTAGGAGCAGATCAACAAGGCAAACCAGAAGCAAGCTGCTAGGGGCTCAGAGGTACCGTGACTGGCTAACACTCAGGCGCCGAAGGACTGGCAGTCAGCTCCTCTTGAACATCTCGCTGATGAGCCAAAACTCACATCAGGTGTGGGATGACGTCATCCACGCCCTCCGACGGAATGGTAAAGGCGCCATCTAGTGGTGGAGAAAAACGAGTGCATGCACAAAAACTCCACAAAGGAGCTAAAAGACCCCGGAACATGACATTGGTTATAGTTAGGAAGCTAGTTAATTGTTTACACACAGCTTTTTCAATAACTTTGCTGATGAATGGGAGGTCAAAGGTCGGCCTGTAATTCTGCATTAGTGATTTGTCCAGATTGTTCTCTTTTATCAGTGGTTTGATTACTGCTGTTTTCAAAGCCTGGGGGAAAACGCCTGATGAGAGCGATGAGTTTACTATTTGGATCAGATCAGCAGCAATAACAGGCAGGACTTTCTTAAAGAAATGTGAGGGTAAAACATCCAGACAGCAGGAACTGGAGCTTAGTTGACTTATAATTTCCTGTAGGGTTTTATAATTAAGTAGTTGAAATTGGGTCATTTTTCCTGTATTTGTTTTGTTTGGGCACAGCATTGGTACTGACTTTATAGTGGATGTACAGATTAATGCTCTGATTTTTTGAATTTTCTCTGAAAAGAAGCTGGAAAACTGGTTGCAGGCAGCAATACATTGGAATTCAGGCGGTAACGTCACAGGAGGGTTTGTGATTCTGTCAACTGTTGCAAATAAAGCTCGAGCATTGTTAATGTTTTTGTTTATGACATCTGCAAAGAAAGGCTCTCTTGCTTGTTTTAGTGTTAAATGATAGTTACGTAGTCTTTCTTTATAGATGTCACAATGAACGTGGAGTTGAGTTTTACGCCATTTTCGTTCTGCCCTACGGCAGAGTTGTCTTGCAGATCTAACTGTTTGTGCATTCCTCCATGGAGATTTCTTTTTACCAGACAAAACCTTCATTTTAATTGGGGCAATGGAATCAATATCTGAGACTTTAGACTGAAAATCATTTACCAACTTATCTACGTCATTACAGCTTAAGGGTGAGGAAGAAGAGTAGATTTGATTAAAAGTTTCTGCTGTGTTTTCAGTGAGAGAACGTTTTGTGATGGTTGCTGTTTGTCCAAGTGGGTTAAAAGATAAAGAACTTTCAAAGATAACAGGAAGTGATCCGACAAGGCGACATCATTTACAGAGACATTGGAAATATTCACACCCTTACTGATAACCAGGTCCAGTGTGTGTCCTTGAGTGTGTGTTGCTTGTTTGACATGTTGTGTTAGACCAAAAGTCTCTAAAATATTAGCGAGCTTTTTTGCCCCTCTGTCTTGGGGGTTGTCAACATGAATGTTGAAATCACCAACAATTATTAAACAATCATAATCAATACATATAAGATAGAAGTTCATTCAAGTCAGTAAAGAAATTTTCCACAAAAGTTGGAGTTTTGTATAGAGTTACAGTCAATGTTCGTTTGTGGCCTTTAACCTCAATTCCAAGATACTCAAAAGAGGTGAAGTGACCCAAAGAGATTTTAATTTATGGTATTCTTAAATATTGAAGCCACGCCTCCTCCTTTTTTGTGTTTTCTATTCTCACTGAAGAAATTGTAGTTAGGAGGCGCAGATTCAATTAGTACGATCGATTCATTATTATCATTCAACCATGTTTCTGTCAGAAACATAACATCGATATTATGCTCAGTGATGAAATCATTAATTAATAGAGCTTTAGCACAGAGAGATCTGGTATTTAAAAGAGCTAGTTTAAGTGACTTGGAGGCCAAGAAATCTTCAGTCTGATGTTCCTTTAGGCAGGGGAACAGTCTGATGTTTGAATTAGGTCCCCTATATTTTATGTTTCTGTTTCTTGTAAATTTTCTTGTAGTTATCCGGACAGGTAATGTCCTGTTCTGCAGTGCCGGGGGGCCAGACACATTCTGGAGCAAGAAGGGTGTAAAGATAAAGTCTGGACCCCGGCCTCAGACCTCAGAAACGCAGAGTGATGGATCCTTTGGGACGTTAGAGTCAGGTGGCTTAAATGAAGTGAGGTCTGCTACGTGAGCGCTAAGGAGCGACGTCCCAAGTACAACCTGTTGATTCATTCCATCTGTAAATTTAAAAAACTCCGGTCCAGAAGACATTTCTTCATGTGTATCTTGTGAATCCTGTGAATGAGTGGGTGAGCAGAGAGGGAGGGGAGAAGGAGGACGGGAACCAGTCGTTCCGTCTTCAGTCGATGTATCAACTTGTTTTTGTTCCTGATAAGGTTTCTTCCTAGTCAGAAATCCTTGAGCCTGTTCTTCTGAAGCGATGATCACGTTGCTGTCCTTGTTGATAAAGTGAGAAAGATTTGCAGTGAGTAGCTTTATCCCATGTTTATTAAGATTGCGTCCACTTCTTCCAAAAAGGTGAAAGTGCTGCCAATAGATCCAGAGGTTATCGATGAAGATCACTGAGCTGGCAGAGCAGCTTTTAATCAGCCATTTGTTTATCATGTCCAGCCTGGAGTGTTTTTCGTCTCCCCATTGAGGTGATGGAATTGGACCACTGAGAAATAACTTCATTTTTAACTTTCCCATAGTTTTCAGAAAGATATTAAAGTCCTTTTTCAGAATCTCAGATTTCTGCTTTGCCACATCGTTGGCTCCAACATGCACAACTAAGGACTCAATATCTGGCTGATCAGCGGTTAGCGAGAGAACTTTACGAGTTAAATCAGATACAGTGTCACCAGGAAAAGAAATCACTCTCGTTTTCTTGGGATTGCAAACGTGACTGATTCCATTTACTGCCTCATCTCCAACAATAAGCACTTTTGGCATACCTTTTGTTTTCCTGGTAGCCGCTTTGTCCTTTGGAGCTTTGGGGGGTGGATGTGTTAGACTTGCCTCATTGTTGATGTTTGAAAGCGAGGTTTCACTCAGAGGCTCAGGCTGGAGTACAGAAAATCTGTTTTTCAGTGGGATTCCCACAGAGTCAGAATGTTTTGAGGCCCGGGCTGGTCGCTCTGTCCTTGGGAGCGGGGTCGGTGGAACCGTTTTGGTTGCAGCTGCTTGTTTGTTTTTCTTTGGTGGAGCAGGTGTTGAGGTTGAAGGTGGGTTTCGGCTCAGAGCCGGCCACGCTGATTCGTCCAGGTGAGGGGTTCTCCCTGTCAGTCCCCTCATCGGATCTGCGGTGTGAGACTTGCCAGGTCTCTGGCAACTCTACTGTTGCCTTTAATCATAGCCTTACCCAGTCAACTGTGTGGCTGTTTGGCGCCAGCAATATTTCTAAGTTGCTTCTTCTTTTTCTGCTTGGCTTTGAAAATTGTAATATGTGTTGTTCAGAATAGAGCACATTAATCTGGATTTTCAGTCTTTTTTCCCCTTCATGTTATTAGGAGAAGGAGAACCACAAAAAGATATTTGCTGTTAATTGAACAAACTTTTTTTTTGTTTTCGTTCATTTATTTTTCTCTCCACAGAAGCTGCACCTGATGAGGCATTCAGTTTCGGCTGTGGGGCCGTACTGGAAGAGGACATTGGTTGAGATAATGCTGTCATCAGCAAATCCTTCTTCATATTCTGCTCTTAACTTTTTATGAACATCAAAAATAATCCAACATCAGTTCTGCTTTTTTTGTTTGTTTGTTTTTTCGGGTGTGTGTGTATCTGCTCCAATCCCCAGTCGGTCGTCATCGCTTGTATTGAGCCGGGTTCTGCTGGAGGTGTCTTCCAGTTTAAGGAGAGTTTTTCCATTCCACTGTCACCACTTGCATGACGGACCACTTTAAAGTCAACAACTCAATGCAAGCGGTTTCCTGCTGTTGCTACGTGCTCATCCAGGAGGAGTGAATGATGAAAATCAATAACTCGATACCATCTGCCAAATTAACCTTGCTGTATTGTTTAACTAGGATCAATTGAAATGTATCTGTGATAGAATTGAAATGATTGATGTACTTTTTGTGTTGCAGATGCTGCCATATCACAGTGCAATTGGAGCTATCTGAACATTGCACTGATCAGATGGAAATAACGAAATGAGTTGGTCCTTTCTGATCAAATAAAAACATAAATTTCTTCTTTTTGTAAGCAGAACGAGCAATGTAAAACAGGCAACTAGCAATATACTGCTAAAATCGGAGTCTGTAGCATATTTTATGTCACATGGCTGCAGGTGGGATGGGAACTCGGGTGCCAACGCTGCAGCTTGAGAGAATAAGGTGATGCCTGTGCCTGGCTGGTTTTGTCTCTCCAAAGACAAAAACTAAAGCTGTTTGAGAATATTTCTAATTGTTTCACACCAAAGAAAAAAACTGCTGCGCTCTTCAGTTAAGTTTGATTCTATGTATGTATGTAATCAATGCTTGTTTTTTTTTTCTTGGTGCAGGGGATCATACCCAAATATAGCTTTACCAACCTTCTTTTTACGATGACGTTTCATAGAATTGAAGATGCTGCATCCATCCATCGACTTACCCAATGCTGGAGCCCTTCATCATGTTGCTGATGGATCCGCTACCAACATCAATAATCTATCTACAAATCAATGTCACAGACGTTTGCCATATAGAATATTTTTTTAATGTTTTCTCATGTTGAAAAACCTAAGGTTTGTGCTAACCATAATATGTACACAACCCACAACCCTGTGCATGTTTTGTTCTAACTCTGAGCATGCGTATGTGTTAATATCTAAATTAAGTCACCAAGAAACCAGACCATACATGTCAAAATGAACTGCAGAATAGCATGGTGCCTCTCAACTTTGCTGTGATAATAATATCAAGTATTTTTTAGCAATTACATTGACTGCTTTGAATGTGGTAAGTACCAGAAGAGCAGTGGTTGTCAAATTTGCTACTTAAGGTATTAATGAGCAGTGACTCTTTTCTCCAAGATAAGTGCTCAACCATAGTTACAACTTAAATGTTTAAGCACATGTACACACAAATCCTCCCCACTTTTTGTGAACGTAAGTGGGAAAACAAAAGGTAATTTGTTGTTTAGGAATGGTGCAGTATGAGCATACTTCAGCCAGGGATAGAACTTTAAATTTTTCCAGTGGAAAGCAACTTAATGAACAAAACTATCCTAACTTGGATAGCGCAGTGGATTACATATGTGCTTAGTACCTAAAAATACTAGGTTCAAGTCCTGTTTCCGACAGACACCGACCTTTAAAAGTTGGAGTTCTCCCAACTTTTTTGTAAACAGGACAAACGAAAAGTCATGTTTTCATTAGAAATGTTCAAATTTGCACTCCCAACATTGTGGAAAATATTTTCAGGAGAGATGAAAATGTAACGGGTGGGTCAGTGACATTAAGCATTTGTTGTAAAAATTGGGTGTTATTTGCATTGTAACTAATGTCCTCATAAAGAGTCTAATATATTTTTCTACAACCCGGGATGAAAAGAAAGTCAATGTGTAGTGAAACTTTACGAAAAAATACAAAACCTTTTTACTTGCTGTTAATCTCCATAAAAGCCTTTCAGCCAGAAATAAAATCAAAGGATGACAGTGAATCATATTTGTGGTATTTGTAGAAGTTTGAGCATCTAGGTTGCCAGGTGCTTGGATGGCACACTGGATAAAGACTGTGCTTTGGTCCCGATGGTTCTTAGTTCAAGACCTGCATGGTTTTAAATTTTCACAAGGAAAACTGACTATGTGGTATTTGCAGAAGTTCGAGCGTTACGGTTGCCAGGTGCTTGGATGGCACACTGGATAAAGACTGTGCTTTGGTCCCACTGGTTCTTAGTTCAAGACCTGCATGGTTTTAAATTTTCACAAGGAAAACTGACTATGTGGTATTTGTAGAAGTTCAAGCGTCAAGGATGCCAGTTGCTTGGATGGCACACTGGATAAAGACTGAGCTTTGGTCCCGATGGTTCTTAGTTCAAGACCTGCTTAAGGCATGGTTTTGCTGTAAAATATTGTTAGGATGAACAGGTAATTCCCCCCCCTCCAACCCGGGGGGGGGGGGGTAAGGGGGGGGGGGAGAGGAGAAGAGTTGGGGGGGACAAGGAGAAGAAGTGGGGGGGTTAGGGGGGGAGAGGAGAAGGTGGGGGAAAGAAGAGTGGGGGGAGAGGAGAAGGGGGGGGACAAGAAGAAGACGGGGGGTGAAGAAGAGTGGGGGAGAGGAGGAGAAGGGGGGGGGAAAGAAGAGTGGGGGGAGAGGAGGAGGAGAAGGGGGGCACAAGAAGAAGGGGGGGAGAGGAGGAGAAGGGGGGGGACAAGAAGAAGATGGGGGGTGAAGAAGAGTGGGGGAGAGGAGGAGAAGGGGGGGGGAATGAAGAGTGGGGGGAGAGGAGGAGAAGGGGGGGCACAAGAAGAGTGTTCCCCTCCCCTCCGTAGGGGGGGAGGGGAACACTCTTCTAGTAGTGTGTAGGAGGAGGAGGAGGAGACAAGAAGAGTGTCCCCCCTCCCCCCCGTAGGGGGGGAGGGGGGACACTCTTCTAGTAGTGTCTAGGGGGGGAGGGGACAAGAAGAGTGTCCCCCCCATAGTCAGTTTCCCTTGTGAAATTTTAAAACCATGCTGGTCTTGAACTAAGAACCATCGAGACCAAAGCTCAGTCTTTATCCAGTGTGCCATCCAAGCAACTGGCAACCTTAACGCTCGAACTTCTACAAATACCACATAGTCAGTTTTCCTTGTGAAATTTTAAAACCATGCTGGTCTTGAACTAAGAACCATCGGGACCAAAGCTCAGTCTTTATCCAGTGTGCCATCCAAGCAACTGGCAACCTTGACGCTCGAACTTCTACAAATACCACATAGTCAGTTTTCCTTGTGAAATTTTAAAACCAAGCTGGTCTTGAACTAAGAACCATCGGGACCAAAGCTCAGTCTTTATCCAGTGTGCCATCCAAGGAACTGGCAACCTTGACGCTCGAACTTCTACAAATACCACATAGTC
Organism: Xiphophorus hellerii; assembly: GCF_003331165.1. Taxonomy (NCBI): domain Eukaryota; kingdom Metazoa; phylum Chordata; class Actinopteri; order Cyprinodontiformes; family Poeciliidae; genus Xiphophorus; species Xiphophorus hellerii. The sequence goes on along the minus strand of NC_045695.1, from coordinate 13,236,853 downwards.
AGTTTTCCTTGTGAAATTTTAAAACCATGCTGGTCTTGAACTAAGAACCATCGGGACCAACACTCAGTCTTTATCCAGTGTGCCATCCAAGCAACTGGCAACCTTAACGCTCGAACTTCTACAAATACCACATAGTCAGTTTTCCTTGTGAAATTTTAAAACCATGCTGGTCTTGAACTAAGAACCATCGGGACCAAAGCTCAGTCTTTATCCAGTGTGCCATCCAAGGAACTGGCAACCTTGACGCTCGAACTTCTACAAATACCACATAGTCAGTTTTCCTTGTGAAATTTTAAAACCAAGCTGGTCTTGAACTAAGAACCATCGGGACCAAAGCTCAGTCTTTATCCAGTGTGCCATCCAAGGAACTGGCAACCTTGACGCTCGAACTTCTACAAATACCACATAGTCAGTTTTCCTTGTGAAAATTTAAAACCATGCTGGTCTTGAACTAAGAACCATCGGGACCAACGCTCAGTCTTTATCCAGTGTGCCATCCAAGCAACTGGCAACCTTGACGCTCGAACTTCTACAAATACCACATAGTCAGTTTTCCTTGTGAAATTTTAAAACCAAGCTGGTCTTGAACTAAGAACCATCGGGACCAAAGCTCAGTCTTTATCCAGTGTGCCATCCAAGGAACTGGCAACCTTGACGCTCGAACTTCTACAAATACCACATAGTCAGTTTTCCTTGTGAAATTTTAAAACCATGCTGGTCTTGAACTAAGAACCATCGGGACCAACGCTCAGTCTTTATCCAGTGTGCCATCCAAGCAACTGGCAACCTTGACGCTCGAACTTCTACAAATACCACATAGTCAGTTTTCCTTGTGAAATTTTAAAACCAAGCTGGTCTTGAACTAAGAACCATCGGGACCAAAGCACAGTCTTTATCCAGTGTGCCATCCAAGCAACTGGCAACCTTGACGCTCGAACTTCTACAAATACCACATAGTCAGTTTTCCTTGTGAAATTTTAAAACCAAGCTGGTCTTGAACTAAGAACCATCGGGACCAAAGCTCAGTCTTTATCCAGTGTGCCATCCAAGGAACTGGCAACCTTGACGCTCGAACTTCTACAAATACCACATAGTCAGTTTTCCTTGTGAAATTTTAAAACCATGCTGGTCTTGAACTAAGAACCATCGGGACCAACGCTCAGTCTTTATCCAGTGTGCCATCCAAGCAACTGGCAACCTTGACGCTCGAACTTCTACAAATACCACATAGTCAGTTTTCCTTGTGAAATTTTAAAACCAAGCTGGTCTTGAACTAAGAACCATCGGGACCAAAGCTCAGTCTTTATCCAGTGTGCCATCCAAGGAACTGGCAACCTTGACGCTCGAACTTCTACAAATACCACATAGTCAGTTTTCCTTGTGAAATTTTAAAACCATGCTGGTCTTGAACTAAGAACCATCGGGACCAACGCTCAGTCTTTATCCAGTGTGCCATCCAAGCAACTGGCAACCTTGACGCTCGAACTTCTACAAATACCACATAGTCAGTTTTCCTTGTGAAATTTTAAAACCAAGCTGGTCTTGAACTAAGAACCATCGGGACCAAAGCACAGTCTTTATCCAGTGTGCCATCCAAGCAACTGGCAACCTTGACGCTCGAACTTCTACAAATACCACATAGTCAGTTTTCCTTGTGAAATTTTAAAACCAAGCTGGTCTTGAACTAAGAACCATCGGGACCAAAGCTCAGTCTTTATCCAGTGTGCCATCCAAGGAACTGGCAACCTTGACGCTCGAACTTCTACAAATACCACATAGTCAGTTTTCCTTGTGAAATTTTAAAACCATGCTGGTCTTGAACTAAGAACCATCGGGACCAACGCTCAGTCTTTATCCAGTGTGCCATCCAAGCAACTGGCAACCTTAACGCTCGAACTTCTACAAATACCACATAGTCAGTTTTCCTTGTGAAATTTTAAAACCATGCTGGTCTTGAACTAAGAACCATCGGGACCAAAGCTCAGTCTTTATCCAGTGTGCCATCCAAGGAACTGGCAACCTTGACGCTCGAACTTCTACAAATACCACATAGTCAGTTTTCCTTGTGAAATTTTAAAACCAAGCTGGTCTTGAACTAAGAACCATCGGGACCAAAGCTCAGTCTTTATCCAGTGTGCCATCCAAGGAACTGGCAACCTTGACGCTCGAACTTCTACAAATACCACATAGTCAGTTTTCCTTGTGAAATTTTAAAACCATGCTGGTCTTGAACTAAGAACCATCGGGACCAACCCTCAGTCTTTATCCAGTGTGCCATCCAAGCAACTGGCAACCTTGACGCTCGAACTTCTACAAATACCACATAGTCAGTTTTCCTTGTGAAATTTTAAAACCAAGCTGGTCTTGAACTAAGAACCATCAGGACCAAAGCACAGTCTTTATCCAGTGTGCCATCCAAGCAACTGGCAACCTTGACGCTCGAACTTCTACAAATACCACATAGTCAGTTTTCCTTGTGAAATTTTAAAACCATGCTGGTCTTGAACTAAGAACCATCGGGACCAAAGCTCAGTCTTTATCCAGTGTGCCATCCAAGCAACTGGCAACCTTGACGCTCGAACTTCTACAAATACCACAAGTTTGGACCCAGGAACGTGATCTTTTAAAACAATCCCTTAAGCAGGTCTTGAAAACCTTTGAATCCCTTAATATTGCACCTGCCTCAAAATGTGAATTTGTATCAAAGAATCAGCATACTTCGATAGCTGAGGTTTAATTAGAATGTTCTGGTTTGCACAAAAAAATCTTATTTAGACCCAGTCAAATGATGAATGCCATCATTTTTTAATAAGCTATAAAGTGCTTTGTTTTTTGGTTTTGAAAGGCTGGAAGTTGATACCACACTTATTTGTTCCAAAACGCAGCATGTTTGAAAATTAATTTCAGCCACAACATGATAAACCACAACTGATTTAAAAATAATTCTAATATACACTGGCGAACTGCTTTGTGTATCGGTGTGGGAACAATCGTCTCATCTTGAATGTGAACAAAAGAAATGTGATGATTGTAGATTTCAGGAGGAACAGGATTAGCTCAAACATTGTTCCCATCATGGCAGAAGAAGTGGAGATGGTTGAGGAATATGAATACCCTTGTGTTCACCTGAACACCAGACTGCAGATGCAGTAGGGAGGCCGTCTACAAGAAGGGGCAGAGGAGAATGTAATTTTTGAGCAATCTAAAGGTCTCATCTCTTCTGCAGGCAGCTGTTGGTGTAGCAGCATCAGACCCAGAAACATAAAAAGGCTCAAAATCCTGATAAAGAATGCTGGTTATGTTTTGGGGTCGACTGTATAACGTTTGGAGATAATGCAAAAAGGATCAAGAAAATTATGGACAACCATGACCATCCGCTTCATGAGTGTCCTGGAAAAATGGTGTCTTCAGTCAGAGGCTTCTTCAAATTCGATTTCAGACATACCGCCAGGAAAGATCTTTAATGCCAACACCCAACTCTTTGACGAAGTTGAATTAATGAGGTAAGTTTAATTTCCCTTTGGAATCAATAAATAATTTTTGAATTTCAATAAGGGATGGCTGAAGATGGTTTTTCAGTGTTTCCAGCCGCCTTCAGCTAATCACATTTATTGAACTGCCCCCTTTTATGATAACTCCCGGCACAAGGAGTTATATTTATGGTGTCAACTTGGTAAATTTTTAGTAAAAGCCTTCACCAGGTAAAAAGGTTAACTTAAGTTAACAATCTGCTTTAAGTATTCTCTGTTCATTAAAAAGTCTGTATGCTAGATGCATGGTGTGGTCATGATTCACAGCATACATTATGCCAAGAAAGATTTTGCTGTGTCAGAAGGAAAGCAAAACAAAATTTTAATTCAGGAATTTAACCTCTCTGATGGTCAGATTGTTTTTTAAAAAAATAGAGTCATTGAATGGAAAAAATATATACATATACAGTACCTATTGTTAGAGATTTTTTGGTATTATCATTTTATTATTCCTTTAGATTACATTCAGTCTAAAGAACATTGTGATTTTCTTTTAAAGTGATTCTCTTCCTTATGTGTGTATGAACTGACCTGGAAGTCACTACTGTCTGTTTATCTTCATGTGAAACAGTTAACAATGTGTTTCTCAGACCTTTGATTAGTTATCACACCTAGGAACTGGGTTGCTAGTTGATTGTATCAGAAGTTTTACGACCTTTGTTGTTTTTCCTGACTGTCCCCTAGGTAGAAATTCTTTAGTCGTAAAACTGTGTTTGATTGTGTTCGTTTCGGGGGCTCCTAATCTTATCAGCACCAGCCCCCTTTGCTTTTGTTTTGTGTTAATAAAAAGACAAGCTCTACTGCAGAGTTTCAGAACACATGGTGAACTGGTCAGAGGAGCAGTTCTCTGTGTTTTCTCCTTTTGCAAAAGCTTGGCTATAAAATTCATAATACGTTGTCTGTGGTTCTTTCTTTTATTTAGGTTCAAAAGGAAAAATACCTATCACCTATTGCAAGATTTTCATTCTCTGATGTGTGTTGCTTCCGCATCATTTTAATACTAAGTACACATGACCAAAAAAACAGTGATGTGTCTGGAAGGAAGAATTAAAAACAAATGCCATCCTATTTTTCAGAGACACTTTAAACAATTGATGGCCCCTCCAGAGTAATCCATATTCTCCAGATCCATATTTGCAAGTCCTGAAACATCAATTATCGTGTTGAATTAGTATTCAGAAGCCAGAAATGACGAGTAAGGCCTGCAAATAGCAACACACACGGACTCCTCTCCAGATACTGAAGCTTTTAATCATGTATAAATCACACACACACACCAAATTCACATTCACCCCAAATAGCAATCCTTTTGTGAAAGGGGAAGTAAGGGCCCGAGACGGGGAGTGAAGCGCCGCTCGCTACCTAACGTACATAATGAAAAGTGCAAGCTCCGTCATTTTCTGGAGATAAAAGTGTTCTGATGAGAGCTGGAGACAATAGCAGGACATTAATCTCCTTGACGTACCAAGCTTTTGCTTTAAAACACTCGCTTCCCCCATTCAGGCTCGCTGTACACTCCAAAAGCATATCTGGTTTTGTCACACACACACACACACACACACACACACATACAGAATAACCTTTTGCAAATAAGATGGAAAATTGCTCAAGAGACAAAATACATGGACTGACTTACATCATAAACACATGTGCACCCCATCAGACTTGGATGACAATAGACATATTTACATGGACAAACTCATATGCTCCTGGAATCAGCAGAAGTTTTATAAAGCACAAGAAAAAAAAAACTCTTTTAATGGGAGAAATCAAGCCATGTGGATTTCACTTCATTTTCAACTGGAAAACATTATCAACCAGTCTGCTCTGTTTAGTATGGAAAAATGTCAGGCAATTCTGATTGGTCTCCAGGTACTTCAAGCTTGAATTGAGGTACCTTTGAATTGGGACATTTGGAAAGACTGAGATAAACGACGGCCGTCTCTGAGCTGCCAAAGGCTTCCCAACTTGGAATAATGAACTGAATTAAAGGTTTAGAAAGTAACAGGTCAGACATTTTCTGTACACTGCTTCACAAATCAACAAAAAAGACAGAAAGAAAGAAATTCGAATCCAGACATATGGTAGCCTGGTAGCACAATAGAACCCTGCTAAATCTGAGAAGTGGGTTAAAAGCATGATTGGTGAGTTTTACAGGTCTTCATGGACCAACAACACTTTCTAAGTTATCACTGAAATATGCATCATGTATGAGCAGCAAAAGTTTATCCAACAGGCCAAAAATAACTGCATCTTCCATAATTCAAGTTTCATCAGTTTGGATCTGAACCCATTTCAGTCCAGATGAACAGTTTTTTTTAAGGTTTTAAAAAATAATAACTGTATATATTGTATATATACACACACACAATGATACATCAGATGACTGATGTATGCAAACCCGATCTACCAAAAACAGTACAGAATATCTGTGTACAGGAATATCTTAAAACATGAATGACGCAGAAAATCCATTTTTCAAACGACAGTGTTACATGACTTCCATTTTATGTCCTCATGCGGGGTGAGGTGAAAAAGTTTCAGGTCTCATCAAATGGAGAATGATCAACTTACACTGGAAGAAAAAAAACACACACACACACAACACATGAATTATTCATGACTCAGCAGAAGATAAGGACCTCTTTGGCTGTTAAGTCATCCCTCTAGATGCCAGGCAACATCTGTTTGAGCAATTGGTCCCTTGCTACCTGAATGGTTAATTACCCAATGATTAAACTGGTTGACCGTATCGACACGGGGTTTTTAGAGCCTCAAAAAGCAATACAAAGTCGGAGAAATATATATATATATATAAATATATATATATATTTTTACAACACTGATTTCTCAGAATTCTTCCTCTAGAACCTCCAATTGGTCCAGAAAACAAGTTCATTTCTTAAAACATTTTAGGTTTTCTTATTTCCTGTCAGCAAATTAAGCTAACCTGGCTGTTTTCTTTGACTGTTCAAGGTTTTAAGATTTTAGCTCTTAAAGCCTGAATCTTTCTTGTTTCTGTGAAATGTTAAAACACTCCAGATTTAAAAGTTTATTTTTTTCCCTCCTTCAGTTATTGTTGAAATCTTTTCTCTGAGCACACCGTAGACATTTTGGAAATTAAATGTTTGAACTGTATTTTTTATCAAGTTAGAGTAATAAAAGTTGTTGGCTACAAAAAGGACATAATGCCTTCACCGAGAGTGGCATTACATTAAAAAAACTACAAAAAGGAAAATGAAGCTCTTTAAAAGAATAAAATTCAATATCATAAAAAAGTCCTTGTATTTATTATTTTGCCATGTTAATATTTATGATGAGAAAGATATAAACATGATCAACGTAACAGAAGTCAGAAACCAGCTGCAGCTCTACAAACTCACCTCTATATTCAGAGCGGGGAATTTCCGCCCTCTGGTGGCGATAGTGGGAACTACAGTCCTGATAATGCTGCAGATAAATCTTTATTGTCATTGTCACAAGGACAACAAAATTCAAAGGGTGCCATCAGTCGGTGCACATGCCCAAAAACAAAAAATAACTGTCTCACAATTCACACACAACGCAAGAATCAACAAATAACTGGCAAAAAAAAGAAAAATAAAAATAAGAACAGCCACATTCTCACATACATCATTTATGATGATTAATGGTTGTTTTTGATTGCATTTAGTTTTGTTATTGCTATCGGGTAGAAACGGTCTCTGAGATAGTTGGTTCTTGTTCTGGTTGCTCTGTATCTTCTGCCTGAAGGCAGCAGTGTGAACAGAGAATGTCCGGGGTGAGAAGTGTCCTTTGTGATGTGTTGTGCTTTTCTTAGACAGCGGTCGCTGTGCAGGTCCTCCAGTGAGGGGAGAGGGCAGCCAATGATTTTTTGGGATGATTTTATCCACTTAATGTGGAGTTTAGAGAAAAACTAACAGTCTTCCTGAGTCATATTGACAATTTACTGACTCACATATTATCCTGACATTTTTTAATTCACTTTTTGGAGTTATATATGTAATAAAAACAGTTTAAAATCATAAAATAAAGCTGCTGTGTTAAACTCTTACAGGAAGATTTTTCTGGTCAGATTGAATAAAATCCTGCAGTGACTCTTATTTAACGACAGTAATGTAAGCTGACTTGATTTGACTTTATAAAATTTAAAATTAAAACAAAGATAAAAATCCGGTTGAATAATTTACATGAAGAACGTCTGTAGTTCTGATAGTTCACCACCAGAGGGCAGTAGGAACTCAACCAACCATCATAAAACTGATAAACTTTAAACTTTTCACTAAATAGTTTCTAATATCAACAGCGATATTAACTTAATCCTATGAATAATAATCTATATATTTTATATCTGTATGTTATTAGATATGGCGATTAATTATTAAAATAATTTAGACACAAAGTGAACAACAACTACTTAGAAAGTAACGATTTCTATTACTGTAGATGAAAATTTAGCTGAAAAAAAATTACATTTTATTCTGTAAAAATCCCAGAAATATTAACTGTGGGTAATTTTGAGAATCAAAGTCTCAAAAAGCTACAAATATTAAGAAAAATATATTTATTAGTGATCAGCTGAGATCAGAGCATCAAGCTGGATAAAACCACCTAAAGGACAATTAATCAAATTAAAACGTCAATGAAGCTTTTAAATATATCTGAGCACTGTAGTAAACAGATTATTTAACTTTTATTTGTTGGAAGAGACTCGCTCTCTACCGCCCTCCTGTGGTCAGACACTGTAACTACACACTAAAATTCTTTATACTAGTTTAATAATAAATTAATGAGTGATTATTAATTTCCTTTGTCCTTTATACTAGTTTAATAATAAATTAATGAGTGATTATCAGTGAACTGAAGGACAGTCGCTGCTGTTCAGCATCAGAGTTTAAATTTGCAGCTGCTGATAATCAGTTTGTGTGTAAAACCAGCTGCTGGAGCCTGTTAGCATCGTTAGCATCGTTAGCTCCGCTCAGAGTCTCTGCGGGCTGTTTTCATCTCTGTGGAGCTGCTTCTAGTTCACACTGACAGATAAAACATTGATTTCATGTTAAAGTAGAAAGAAGATTTAAGAAATAAAACCGCAGAAACACGAAGAAAGCAACACGGGCTTCATTAGCCAATCAGGAGCGGGAAACTAGCTAGCTGCTAACTTAGCCTTCTACCCCCTAGTGGACGCAGTATGTAAACACAACCAGAGTAAAGCTAGCGAGCTGATATGTGAATAGCACTTCCTGTGGATTCCTTCAAAGTAAAACACAAGGAACCAAATTCTCCTCTAAGTACATTTTAGCTTGTTAGTTTATTATATTATCAGAAAGCATAAGTGTGTAATTTTCTTAGGATGTGATATAAATTATATAATTGGGCTCTGAAGCAAAATTATCATAATTATTCTGTTTTCCAGAAAAAAATAATATATCAAAAATATTCTCCTGACTCTAAAACGGAAACTCGGCATCTTGGTGAACAAACCAGTTATTTATTTCATCAGGAAACATTAATATGTAATTTATTTAGGATATATAGATGAGTTATCTGTATGTAAATAACACATCTATATATTAAATCAGTTGTCAGTCCTTTAGACAGACCATAATAATATTAGTATTTATAATGAGAAAGATATAAACGTGATCAACTTAACAGAAGTCAGAAACCAGCTGCAGCTCTACAAACTCACCTCTATATTCAGAGCGGGGAATTTCCGCCCTCTGGTGGCCATAGTGGGAACTACAGTCCTGATAATGCTGCATTGTTTACATTTAATATCCACTTAATGTGGAGTTTAGAGAAAAACTAACAGTCTTCCTGAGTCATATTGACAATTTACTGACTCACATATTATCCTGACATTTTTTATGAACTGTTTGTAGTTATATATGTAATAAAAACAGTTTAAAATCATAAAATAAAGCTGCTGTGTTAAACTCTTACAGGAAGATTTTTCTGGTCAGACTGAATAAAATCCTGCAGTGACTCTTATTTAACGACAGTAATGTAAGCTGACTTGATCTGAATTAAAATAAAGATAAACATCTGGTTGAACAATTTCCATTGATGATGTAAATAATGAATAAATCCAGAAAGACGGCAGGGTGACCGATGGAGAATGTGCTGATATGTGATGAAAATCGACTGTTTCATCTCATGTAGATCTAAACATATAAGCTCATATCCAAGCATCATTATAGGTGGAGTCGTTGGTCCCGTCCGTATTAGCGCTGAATTTTCCTGCTGCCCTGAACACATCTTCAGTAAAACCAGCCTCACTGAGGCCAATAGACCAGCGCTACGTTGCAGGAAAACTCTGAAGCTTCTTGGCTGGTTTTGGCCTCTAAACTGAGACGCTCTCATATGAAGTGAAATGTTGCACATTTAAGGTGCTGGAGATGACCTTTAACCCCTCGCTGTCCCAGGTTTGAGGTAGTGTCGAGGTGAAGAGCCAGACTCCTGATCTGCTGTGAGTGACGTGACGCTCGGTGGAAGTCCTGCATCCTGTTCCATCTTCATGTTGGAGACGTGAGGCTTTGCTTCTCCTGTCTGGGATTTGATGGGAAACGAGTCACAAGATTCAGATGATTTCACAGTCGTCACTTTGACGATGCAAACTCTGGTTCCTCTCAGTGTTTGGTCTGTCAGAACGCTGCTCAGGTTCCTCCTCCAGGTTTTCCTGCTTTTCTTTAAAGTTGTTCGACTTTAAATCCACACAAATAAACCAAAGAAAGTCGGTTATTATCTCATCTTCTAATGCAAATTTTCATCCGTCAACAAAAGCTGAAAAACAAAACTGTTCTCCTTGAACATCAGCTGTGCAAACTGATCCCATCAGATCTGTGAGCAACATGGAGTTTATCTCTGTTTCATTTCAACTTTGACCTTTTGTTCCTTCCTGTTGCATCAGAAACTTCCCGTCCTTAAAGTGAATCAAACGGTTTGAGTGAAACCAGGTTTCAGGTGGACTGAAGTCGTCTTCACTGTGAACTTCATCAACTTTCTGCTTCACAACAAAACCTTTCAAAGCCAAACACACATCCAAGCAGCTGAGTCACAAATGATCCAAGTTCAAATCTTGTGTTTCTTTTCTCTGGAGGATCTGCTCAGGACGTCTGGATCTGTTCTGAAGTGGATTTAATGCTACAGATCCGGAGGAAGTTTTAGTGTTTGGCTCTGAATCTATAGAGCTGCTATCATGTCTCATTTTAGCTCAAGTTTTTTCACCACAACAGAATAAAATGACATTTTGCCCCATTAACATGCTCTTTAAAGCTTTTTAAATGAAATTAATACTTCATATTTCTGCTGAATTCAACTCTTCTAACTTGAACTCAGAGTATCCTCTCAGGAACCAGAGTTCCAGTGTTTTATCTTCAAACATTATTTTAAGATAAATATAGCCTTGTCAAAAAGAAAAAGACTTTTTACTCTGAAGAAATTTAAAGAACTAATAAAATTAGAATTAGTTTTATTATAATGAAAACTATTTTGGATTAAAACCAAATTAAAAACTAAATCTTTTCATAATAATGACAAAAAAGAATCTGAATTTGTAATAAAAACAAAATAAAAAGCCAATAAAAAGAGAAAAGTGTTTTAAAGCCATGAAGCCAGAATATGATTTAATCCTGTTATTCCATGTAACATTCTGGAATAAAACCAGGGATTTAATCCACACAATGTTCAGATTTTTCTCCTTCCATGTTTCCAGCTGGTGGCCTCAGAGAACAGAAGATGTTTTAAAAGCAAAACTTCAAACCAGAATGAAAAACTAAAGCAGCATCAAGCTGCATTGTAGCTGAAAAACCCATTGAGCTTCAGTGAAGCTGCTGAGATGAATCGTTCTCACCTCCATGTCCAACTGGAAACTCCTGACAGCAAAAACTGCAGAAAGTTTTAATCCCGTCGCCACTGACAGGCTGAACCAGATTCTTTGCTTCTCATTCCTGCTGCAGCTGCAGAGTCTCTTGTTCTTTCTAGTTTCCTCCATATGAATCTAGGAGAGAAATGTTTCTAATTAGATGTGACCTCTGACCTGAAGAATCCTCTGCAGACGAAGCTCATCTGCACTTTTTTCTTCTTCTTCTATTTTTATGGAAGTTGGCAAAAAACTTAAAGTGTCGCCGACACGATAAAACCACTGACATGATTTACAAAGATGAACTATTGACCTTTCATTGTGTGGACACAAAAACCTCCATCATGTGACCTGAAGGCCTCTGATTGGTCGCCTCTAGTGATGTCATCAGAGGCTGCTTGTTGCTCTGCATGAGACAAAGTGTCTAAAGAGTAGTGATGGTCAAATGAAGCCTCATGAAGCAATGAAGCTTCCCGGCCCATTGCTTTGCCCAAAAGTTCATAACTCGATGCTTCATTCATTTCTCACTAGTGACATCTGCTGGTGAAACTGTGGCAGCCTTGTCACTCAGATAGACATATTTAAAAACAATTAGTAAATGCAATATTGTCAAAGTTCTTGTCAAACTCACGTTTAGTAACAGGAGAGTCAATTAAATCCTATTTAACTCATCTTTATTAGTTATTACGATAATTTGTAGTCAATCCTGATATATGTTGACTGTCAGTGGCTGTTTTCTTTTGTCACTGACTGATTTGACAATAAATATTTGTTTTAGTGGATTCGGAGTGCAGCGCTTGTTGGGGCAAACAGTTTTCTTTGAGTTTTGATTTGCCTCCTGAAAAACTAAAATTCTTCAAAAGTTCTTTTTCTTGGATTTCTATTGGCTCTCTGATCTGATCCCTTAGATTTTTACTCATCAGCCAGAATTTTACTTTTCCAACACCTTTAAGTCTGTTTCTGCTGTGCAAGACTGATATATTTTTGCAGAGCAAAGAAATAGTGGAAATAATTTCAAGAAGGTGAGAATTTTGGAGGTGAAGGGTTTAATTATTGTTTTTGAAGAATCTTGTGAGCGAACATATCAAGTTTTCCCTGATTTTTTCCTTCTTGCTGGCTCCTTTTCAATCAGGTTTATTTGTGTAGCACATTTCAGCAACAATGCAGTCAAAGTGTTTTACATAATAAAAACACACAAATATAAAGTCACAAAATAATCAACCATTGAGAAAACTGGTAACAAACATTACATTTGTGAAGCCATCATCAAAATCATTAATACACATGAACTATAAAAGGTTCCTTTTATTTCGGCCACTGATGAAGACAAATATTCCTCTGATGCGATCAAATACAATAACCCATGAAGCAGCGGCTCATCACGCTTTTATTGTGAAAACCGACACGCAAAATGAAGCAGGAGGAAGAGCAGCAGAACCAGTAAAGATACTGGAACCAGTTCAGCTCAGCAACAGGAAACTGCAGCTTTAAGAGAGTTTGTAGAAATCTGCTGTCAGTTTGTTAGTTCTGATCAGCAGGAAACCAGAACCCGACCAGAACCACAGCTCCATGAAGCCAGCAGCTTGGCTCTGAAGGAGAACCGGGCCGAGTTCTGGTTCTGGTTCCTCCACAGAGAGAAAACCCAGAGAGGAAAACAAGAAGAAGTGAAAACTCACCTGATCCAGACTCTGCTCTGCTGCTGCAAGGAGTCTGAACCGGTTCTGATCCAAACCTGACTAGAGCTGAGGCCCCGCCCCTTCACTCTCCTGAGGCTCCGCCCCCTTCCAGGTGATATTAAATTCCTTTCCTTCCATGTTTCCTCTCTTTGTTTCTTCAGTGAGTTGAGCTGTAAAACTTTAGGTCAGATTTGAACTTTTTCAGGTTTTTCTCAGTTTTCTGCTCATTTCCAACCAACATTTTATTGCAGGAAATCATTTCAGGAAGGAACCAGAAGATTCAGGAGTCTGGGAGATGAGACTGTAACCGACCTGAACACTGAGGCCCCAGAGCGCCCCCTGCAGGATCTGCTGCACCATTAACCAGACAGAAATGGCAGTTTTATACAAGTTATTATTCTAATTCAATAGCTGATTTAATTAATCGAGTTTTGATTGAAAAGATTGATTCTCATCTATTTTATTAAAAAACATCTTCAGTCTGAATACTGCAAAAATAAACTGCTGGCTAAATTAGTAGCTTAAAGCTGAAATCAACTTGAGATGTTTCTGCTTTTACTAATTTAAGCTGTGAAACTAAATGTGAAAACTTATAATACAGCAAAAATGGCCTGGAGGATTAAAATGAAGGTTTAGTTATTATATGTGTACACAGTCAGCTGCATAAAAAATACACAAAGATTTTTGAAAAACTTTATTTGGTCGTTAAACATCCAGCAACCCACATTGCATTAGAAGAATTATGAAAATCAAACATGAACCAATCAGCACATTATCCCAGTGATTCTCTGAGGTTTGAATAAATCAGTAAAATCACAGTAAAGAGCCTGAAGTTCTCTAGAAAACTCAAAACATGAAATATGGAGTTAAAAAAGTAAAAACCAAAACAAACTGAGAGAAATTAAAGCTGAGAATCAATGATGACGTAAAACTTCAAGATTTAGCTTTTACAATGAACATAAAATATATAAAATCTTTTTTTTCCAGGTTCCAGATGTTCCTGAAAACTGCTCTAAGATCAGAGTTTCTGTAGGACATCCAGTTCTAAACTGGTTAAACTGGTTTCTCTGATGGAAGCTGAAGTTTCTCTGCAGTTTCCAGTAAAGCATCTTTTTATCTGTGGAGCTTTGAGGAACATTTTCATGTCAGCAGAAGGAAGAAGCAGCAGAGAAAAGAGGTTTGAAGTGTCTTTCATGGCTTCAAAGCTGAACTGAAAATGATTCCCATGTTTCCATTCTCAGACCATTTCTGGTTCCAGGATGAAAATGAATCAGAGAGAAAAAAGATCAACTTTCCAGTTGAATCCAGTTCAGATCAAAACTCCATGAAGCCTCTAAATGGAGCCCAGTTTGAATTGGATCTTTATTGATCCAAAGAGACAAACAATATCAGACACTAAATGACAGACACGAGAAAATAAACGGGAGGAAAACCTTGGAGGTCAGAGGTCATCATCATGATCCAGTCAGAGTCTCTTTAGACTCAAACTGCTGCAGCTTCAACCTCTGAGGATCAGCAGGACACTGAGACCATTTTCTACTTCACAGAGATCAGAACCTGCAGAGAGAAGAAGGAAGGAGAGAGCAGATCAGTGAGTGTTTCCAGCCTCTCTCCAGCAGCAGTCAGTGACGCAGCACATCCACTAGATGGTTTCCAGGCTGCAGTCAGACTGATCTCAGAGCTGTGACCAAGATGAACCTGATCAGTTGTTTCCTGTTGAACTGAGAGAACAAACAGATCTGAGATCAGATCTGCTGCTGCCACAGTTTGATGGATGAGGACCACTGTCTCTAGACATGTTGGACGGCTGGACGCTGGAGTCCAGCTGGACTTCCTGGAGACATGGACACAGCAACAACACTCATCTTCACACCAACACAAACGCAGGAACACAGCAAGCTGCTGCTCCTCTGATTGGCTGATTGCTGTCTCTGTGTCCAATCAGGAAGCCTGAACCATTCTCCTCCCACTGAGAAGCTGCAGCTTTACTGGGAACACTGGATCTTTGCTTTGATGCTAACTGGGTTTAGTTCAATATGCTGATAGCAGCTGGACTCACTACAAACATTTACTTACATTAAAGTCTTTACAAGATTCTTCAGCTGCTGAACATCTGAATCCTTCAGTTTGTTGAATCTCAGGTCCAGTTCTGTCAGACGGGTCGGGTTGGACTTCAGAGTTGAGGCCAAATAATCACAGCTGATCTTTGACAACCTGCATTCCCTCAATCTGAATAAAGAATAAAAGATGTGAGCTGAAGCCAACAGGATGCAGGTTAACCAGTCCAACAGAACCAGTTAAAGATTCTCATCAATATTAATGCCAACAAGCTGCTGCTTCAATAAAGACCTGCTGACTTCAGAACCAGAACCAGAACCAGAACCTGGTACTGGGTCATGTTGTGTTGGAGGATTTTAGTCAGTAAAATCATTCAAGGTTCTGATCAAAGTGTTGAAGCATCAATCATTGATTATTGATTTGTTCCTGTCAGATTCCAGGAATTCACTTTTCTAGACTGGGTTGAATGACCTTTGACCTGCTTCACATGAGGGGGATTTCTACACACTGGGGGTCCGAATGCTGTCCTGTTCTGACCTCAGATCAGCAGGTCCAACTCAGTTACACAGAGGGACTAAATTAAACTCTGGATCCAAGTCCAGGAACAAACTCAGAAAATATTTATTAGAACAGAAGAAATTAATTTGATTTATGATCAATTATATATAATTATTCACAGAAATATCAATAATTATATAATTACATACATCAATATCTCCAGTCTGCAGCCTTCAGTCTGTAGAAAACCACAGAGCTCCTTCAGTCCAGAACCTTCCAGGTTGGTCCAGCTCAGGTCCAGTTTTGTCAGATGGGTCGGGTTGGACTTCAGAGCTGAGAACAGAGAAGTCCAGCTGGTCTCTGACAACCTGCAGTCAAACAATCTGAATAAAGAATAAAAGATGTGAGCTGAAGCCAACAGGATGCAGGTTAAAACTGAAACATGAACAAATAAATAATAAAAATGTAGAAAATTAATTTCCCTGAATGTAAAAGAAACATGATGAACTGATTCTAACATCTGATCCAGTCAAACTGGTTTAAAGAGTCCAAACCAGCAGAACCAGAACATTTGATCAATAAAGAAACTCAAAGTTTTCTATCAGCCTGGATGAGTTGAGCTATTTCTGCTGGTTCCTGATCATCAGCTGGAGACCCGACTTGGTAACTGGATCAGAACCACTCAGTTTCTTCATTAATGGCCTTGGGTTCTTATTAAAGCTGCTGAAAGCCAATGGAGGCCATTATTTCCTAAGGAGACGTGACCTGATGAAGCATCATCACAGAGACGAGGCTCCAACCGACTGACAGCTGTCAGACTGAAGAGGACGGTTCCTCTCTGACCCGGCCCAACAGAACCACAGCTTCAGGACAAAGCTGAGGAACCTGCTGCTGCTGCAAACCTCACTTTCATTCATTTCATCTAGATTTGCTTTTCTACAATCAGTCATTTCTTAGATTTGGTCATTAATGATGATTTGAACTTGTCAGTGTTTGTGGCTCGACTCTGGAGGAACAACATTTCATTCTGGATGTAAAGATGAGAATCAGAAATGAGAAATAAAACAATCTGAATCTTTACCAAACCAAACTGAAACATCTCCATCATTAATTTACATCATTTGAATTATTTTACTCATTTTGTTCATCAGTAAAAAACATTTTAAAGTAAAAAACTGAAAAACAAAGTTCAATAATCTCAAAGTCTGAAATAAGAAAAAAATAATATATAAGGTAAAAAGTTTTAGAGATTTTATTCTGACATTTAAACAGGTTGTTTTAAAATAAAATATATTAGAATAAAAGCAATAATTAAACTAATGTTTAAAGTATCAATTAATGATTTTATTGTATAAATAAAGAAAACAAACCTCAGATTCTTCACTTTACTGACTGAACTCTCCAGGATCTCAACCAGAGGCTTCAGATCAGAGTCTCCACCTCCATATATGTTGATCTGATTTATTTCCAGTTCAGTCAGATCTGGGTTGGACTTCAGAGCCGAGGCCAAAACTTCACATTCAGCCTTTTGGATCTCACAGCCACCAAGTCTGTGATTAGAGAAGAAATAAATTCAGTTCTAATGAAATCAATCTGGATCATAAACAGACTAAAATATGATAACAGTGATGTCATCATCTGATCAACATCTGATCTTCAATTTACTGAGTTTGACCCCACAGAGAATCTGTGCAGGTCCTGGTTAAAGTCCAGGTTCTGGTTCTGGTCCAGGCTTCATGTCCTCAGACCTTCAGCTGCAGTCAGATGTTGAAGATCTTCTATCATCTGTGAAGGAAAGTTCAGTTTTCTCTGCAGCATCTGATGGAGCTGCAGCATCAGAGCCTCAAAGGAGCTGAAGCAGCTGATGAAGAGGCTGACTGAGCTGATGAAGGAAACTACTGGAGATGATGGAGAGGAGGAGGAACTGCTCACAGCTCGGACTTGGACTAGACCGTGTGGCTCAGAGGAACAAAGGTTTGGATGTTAGAAGAAATTGTTGCTAAACTCTTAAAGAGCTGAAGACCAAAACAGAGCGTTTGGGTCCAGCAGCATTTTTCATGGTGAAGCAGTGAAAGTTCTCCAGTAACTAGAAGAGGCTGGGATGTCTAAAGAGTTGAAGCTCATGTCTCTCCAGGTCTTCATGGCTAACAGCTTCAACAAAAGCTGCAGATGAAGAGTTGATGAGGAAAATGGTTCCAGCTCTGGAAGCAGAGTTCTCAGAGCTTTGGGAGGATCTGACAGAAACTAGGACTTTTTCTGGAGCCAGACAACAATCACCACATTTTGCTCTCATTTACAAACTCAGAGGAAACTAGTGGGAGGAGGAAAAGTTGGTTCACTACGTTTCTAACTGGTTTCCATGACAACAGCAGCAATTATTGGGGTTATTTTAAAGTGTCCATCAAACCTAAACAGTGATTTTATAAAAAAAAAAAAAGACAAAGATCCTAAAAGGAGTAGCGGCTCAATGAGTGAAGAGGAGTTTAAAGTGTAAAAGTCTCTCTGGCTGATTGGATCTTTCAGACAAAATAGATTTTTTTCTAGAGTTCAGGGTTTTCTATTCATTTAAACATGAAAACTGATAAAAAGTTAAATATTTTTAAAATGATCAAAATGTCTAAAACCAGAAGCTGCAGCTGTCCTGGATGAGCTGAATGTTTAGATGGTTGAATGGCTGAAATAGTCCAGAGGATGAAGGAAGAAGTTAAAGACCAAAAACATCCAGAAGCAACTTGAAGAAGAAGAAGAAACTTGAGGACAATAGAGCTGAATCAGCATTCACACAATGAAAACATCTGGACTCACCGAGCCTTTCTGCAGTTCCTCACAGCTGGAACCAGTCTCTGTAGTCCTGATTCTGATGTGTTGTACTTCTCCAGGTCCAACTCATCCAGAACCTCTGACATCTGCAGCATGAAGGCCAGAGCTGAACAGTCAGTCACTGAGAGCTGCTTCCCTGAATCCAGCAGCCGTTGGATCTCCTGATAAAATGAGACGTCGTTCATCTCCACCAGACAGTAGAAGATGTTGATGATTCTGTCAGTAGAGATTCTATCAGTGTTCATCTCCTTCAGGTTGGTGATGATTCTCTGGATGGTTTCTGGACTGTTCTCTGTCTGACCCAGCAGATCTTCTAAGAGTCTCTGGTTGGACTCCACAGTGAGACCATGAAGGAAGCGGACAAACAGGTCCAGGTGGCCATTTTTACTGCTGAGGGATTTCTCCATGACTTTCTTCATGAACTCATCTAGAGATGTTTCTCTGTATTTTTCTCCCAGGAACGTCTTGATCACCTCTGACTTCCTGCTGGTGAAACAGTGGAGCATGTAGACTGCAGCCAGAAACTCCTGGATGCTCAGATGAACAAAGGAGTAGACGGAGATGTCGCACGTCCCTCTCTCTCTTTTAAACATTTCAGTGAACACTCCTGAGAACAACGCAGCATCTTTGATGTTGATGCCGCACTTTTTGAGCTCTTTGTCATAGAAGATCAGGTTTCCCTCCAGCAGCTGCTCAAAAGCCAGTTTTCCTAGAGACTCAATCAGCTTCTTGTTCTCTGGACTCCAGATTGATCTTGTCTTTTTTCCTCCATCATACTTTTCCTTCTTGATTGCAAAGTTAACCTCCAGGAATGCTATGTACATCCCAGTCAGAGTCTTTGGCAGTTTTCCTCCCTCTCTGGTCATCATCACATCCTCCAGAACTTTAGCAGTGATCCAGCAGAAAACTGGGATGTGACACATGATGTGGAGACTTTTTGATTTCTGGATGTGGGAGATGATCCTGCTGGCCTTCTCTTCATCATCTCTGAATCTCTTCCTGAAGTACTCCTCCTTCTGGGGGTCAGTGAACCCTCTGACCTCTGTTGCCATGCCGACACACTCAGCAGGGATCTGATTGGCTGCTGCAGGTCGTGTGGTTATCCAGAGGAGAGCAGAGGGAAGCAGTTTCCTCCTGATGAGGTTTGTCACCAGAACATCCACTGAGCTGGACTCTGTAACATCAGTCAGGATCGGATTGTTCTTGAAATCCAGAGTAAATCGACTTTCATCCAGACCATCAAAGATGAACAGAACCTGGAACGTTTCAAAGCTGCTGATTTCTTTGGTTTTAGAAAATAATTTATGAATCAGTCCTAATAAACTGAACTTTTCTTCTTTCAACATATTCAGTTCTCTGAAAGTGAATGGAAATATGAAATCAATGTTCTGGTTGGTTTTGCCTTCAGCCCAGTCCAGAGTGAACTTCTGTGTTAACAGTGTTTTCCCAATGCCAGCCACTCCCATGGTCATCACTGTTCTGATTGGTTGATCTCTTCCAGGTGGGACTTTAAAGATGTCTTCTCTTCTGATTGTTTCTTGTTTCCTGGATGCTGTTTCAATGTGTCTGACCTCATGTTCCTGGTTGACCTCTCTAGTTAACCCCTCTGTGATGTGGAGCTCTGTGTAGATCTGGTTCAGAACGGTTTGATTTCCAGGTTCAGCGACGCCTTCAGAGAGACTCTGGAACTTCTTCTTCAGAGACGCTTTATGGTCACTCTGACACCGAATATCAAAATCTGAAGAAAGAGACAAAGACAGGAGAGGAGACACTTCAGCTGAACATAAGGAAAACAATAATTTTTTGATATTCTCAGAGACAATTTGTGCATCAGCTTTAATGGATGAAAAAAAAGTAAATCAATAAATAAAAAGCCCAAATTTTATAAAAACTCTGCATGGTAAGAAGAACGAAAGTCACGACTGTAACTACGGTTCTATTTCATCCCTACTGACCGCCAGAGGCGGTGATTAAAGCACTAGATGACGATTACCGACAGAGTCCTGAGAAATCACACACAGAAAAGAAACAACCCCGAAAACATGCCCACCTCACTGGGATGATGATGAGCGCTGGGATAGGATCCCAGGTGAAAGGTGGCCCAGTTAACCCTGTAAAACCCAGCAAAGGTATTTGGGGATGACCAAGAGGCTGCTGCACATATAGCCTCCAGAGTGACCCCAGACACCCAGCATCTCACGCTCACAGGACTCGGTCAGGTCGAGCTGAAATCGCCACTCTTGACCCGTAAACCGACGAGCGAATAGGCCAGGAAACACGGCTGCACAATGTAACAAAAGCAAACCTGAAGCAGCTACGATAATAAATAAAGACAAGCCAGATATGGAGGCACAATATAAGAAAAAGCAATCCCAAAAACGGAAATTAATTGAAACCTTCAATTCATCCATGTGCTGAAGATGTTTGACCATCAATCTGCAGGCTCTCTGTTCTTCTTCATCACAGCATCTATTTTGTTGCAGTCCTTGTCTGCTCTGGTTTGGTTCTTCTCAAGTTTACCTTCTATCTCTGAATGTTTAAAGACGCGATCTGATAGAAGGTCATCAAGGAGCTGTTAACTCTCAATATTATTGGTGAATATTGTGATGAAAATATTGACTGATTAACAAACATTTTCATCACTTTTTCTCCTTTCTTTACCATCATCACCAAGTCTTCATCTCAGTCTCTAAGTTTTAGTTTCTCTGTTACCAAATGTTGGAATAAAAGACACAGCAAGTCTTTGTATCTGAGATAATAAATTAGCCATATGTCCTCCTGTATTGAAGTTCACAAGTCAAATATGTTTCTAAAAACCTCACAGCTGGTTTTAAATATTCTGTAATTAAGACGAAACTAAGAACCTACAGCAGGTTCGAAGTCTTTAAGTATTTTAGTTTTTGAAGCAGATCAGCTTAAAGATGCTCAAGATAGTGAGAAATTATGTGGAATTGCCCTTTAGTCATTTTCTGAAAACACATAAAACACTTGAATAATATATTAATTGCTTAAAAGATTAAATGTCAAAATTAAAACCTGGATCTGCCCACAAATAATCAATTATTACACAACCATTATCTGATTGATGATCTCTTTATCCATCCTGTCTGCATTTCATTCCTCTGAACCCTGTGATGTCTCATCATATTGATCCTATAAAGTGTTTCACTAGAGCTGGTGGCATGGGTTATGGTGCAAAGCGACCCTTCAGAATAAAATTAATTGTTTATTTTTCTGAACAGGCTCCAATTAAATGAGGACCATGTTAACCAGAGTCACCAGCACATGAGTTCCAGTTACACCAGCTGAAATAATTGATCACTAAAAGACTTTTAAACCTTAAATTTCCAAATCTCAACTAAAGACGTGGATCTGGTCCAACAGAGACGACAGGAAGCTCTGATTGGAGGAGTTCAGTCTCACCTGGAGAACAGCTGCTCTGATTGGCTGTCGGCCGTTCAGCTCCTGTTCTGGGTCTTTCTTCACACTCACAGCTCCTGTAAAGACATTTCTTCATCAGTGAAATATTTCACTATCAACAGGCTGGAGCTGAACATGTTCATGAAGGTCCACCACAAACTAGAGACCAGAACTGGGTCAGAACAGAACCTGAGATCGTTGATGATCTCTGGTTTGAAGTTCTTCATTGTATCATATCTGGTATCATGACTGATGCCAGTGTTCCCAGTCTGGAAGCTCCAGTGCTTCACTGGGTTTAGAGACAATCTGAGTCGTTGCTCCTCACATTGTTGGTTGTTTTTGTTTTCATGCAACATTTTCATCATTAATTCATTCAGACTTTCATTCAAACTCTGATTTACTGACCAACATCCTTCATGACTAACTTTAAATTAAGAAGTAAGAAAATTAAGTTACTGTTTATTAAAACACTGAAGATCAACCAGTTAATATCTTTTATTTTATATCTCTATAGATTCACATGAATCAGTTAGAAAATGGTTCTTACTTTCTGTCTGATGGTCCAGGTTCATTACTGAACTCTGGAGGAGGATCTTTGGACCGGTCACTCCTCATAGATGGACTGATGGGTCCTGGAGGTTCTGCTCTGTCCTGATCTTCCATCTTCTGGACTTCTGGAGAGAGAAACCAGAACCAGTCAGTCCAGTGATCCGGTTCCAGTAACTGTCCTGTGAAGCAGAAAGCTGGTTCCCATCATGTGTTCAGAGGATCAGAGTGAATCATTTGAATGAATGAGTGAACATTTCCTATGAACTAGTGAACTTATTTAGCTCCCAGTGGACTTGAACGCATCATGACTCTATTGTAGCTCTGTATGGAGGGAGTCAGTGAGCAGAAGGTTCTGAGGGAGCAGCAGCTCAGGTCGGGTCCACAGCTCTCCTCCAGACAGAACCGGGTCCAGCTGGGATCTCAGCAACATGTCAGCCTCTGTGTGCAGCTCAGCAGGATTTCCTCTCAGCTCAAGAGACACAAAGCAGCTTTCAGGGACCACAGCATCCAGCTGAGGTACCAGCTGGACCCACTGCAAGGAATCATGGGTAAACAGCTGCTTCAATAGGGGGATGAAGCCCCCAAACACTCAGCGAGGCCTGAAACATATTTAGTCTATTGATCTGATTGACCTTCAAAATAAAGAGACACATTAATGCAACTCTTTTAGTTAGAAACTAGTTTGTTACAACTGATCTAAAATGCTTGTGAAATGATTTATTTTATTATTATTGCTCCATTTAAAAGTTTTGTTATTTTTAGGGTTGAACCGACTGCAGTTTTCTGGCTGATCGATTCCGATTTTGCAGATACTGATTGCTAAACACAGCAACCTTTCAGGTAAGAGTCAGTCTGGATCTGGATGCATTTTTCCAGCAGAGCTTTGAGAGACAAAGAGTTTCTTCCTGCTGAAAGGAGCAACAAGAGGAAAACCTGGAAAAAGATCAAACTCAGTGAGGAGGAAGAGAGGAAATCTGTGGACGGCTTAAAGCCGGTTCTGATCCACAGACAAGAGAAACATCAGTTTCTGCTGAACCCCAGACTGATGAGGGACGGAGTGATGTGATTCACTTCCTGCTGATTTCAACAAGCAGAGAAACTAGTTTACAATGTTTTAGTTCTGCTTTTTAGGTTAAAACACCAGAGAGAGTCGCTGCAGCAAGAACTGATGGACTGTAAAAGTTACATTAAGTTCTCAGTTTATTTAGATTAAATCTGAAAAGTTCATTATTGCTCCACACAAACAGATCAGCTTTAGATGCTGGTGCTGCTGTCATGGTAGATCCATACCACTTTATTCTAAACTCATGAAGTACAATATTGCAGCTGACCAAAGTGTTGTACAAAAATAAAAACAAACAACAGTAAAGCAACTGTAAGAAAATATAAATAAAAACATCACCAATTCAAACAAGTAGGAGCGCAGCATTAAGACAGAGATGTTAGCTCACTCTGGGTTTAAACCCAAAAAGAAAAAATGTGTTTTGAATGAGTTTTAAAAAGTTGTATCATAGAGTTGACCATTCACCAGGTTAACCCTCTGATGCATAACTGGGT
This sequence comes from Xiphophorus hellerii, assembly GCF_003331165.1. NCBI lineage: Eukaryota > Metazoa > Chordata > Actinopteri > Cyprinodontiformes > Poeciliidae > Xiphophorus > Xiphophorus hellerii. The sequence continues at coordinate 13,212,884 of NC_045695.1, read as the reverse complement.
CATTTTTGACCCGGTGAGGTCATCTTTTTGCAATATCTTTGTAATGAAAAGTTTTCATCACTTCATATTCCAGGTATTCCTCAAAAGATATGTTACTGATATCGTGCAATTACAATTTTTGATTTACATTTCATACATTTTAAGAAATAGCATGTTTTATATTACTACCACTTTCTTCTGTGAGTGGGTCAAAAATGACCCACATTCATTTCCTATGGAATTTAATGGGAATCTTTGTTTCTTACCAACTGTGACTGTCAGGAAAACATGTTTTGTGAACCGTACACACTGAGTCCTAACTGTCACCCCTGAGTAATAATATTTTACAAAGCAAGAACTTCTACATATAAGTATTATCTTTATTTTTACCTCACAAATGTGTGTATGTGTCAATCATCAGTACTGTGACAGTGTTATTGTCACAAATCAACCTATTAGTTAAGTGAAATTGTGAAATGCTCACAATAAAGCATTTCATTTAACCTGTGACTAATTTCTTTCTACATCAGGCATTTAACAAAGTAAACAGGAGAGCCGAGCGACCCAAGCCGCGGTGACGGAGGCTCTGGGAAGCTGCGATGGTTCATCGGTTAGAAAGGCTCCAGAGAGCCGAGAGAGACCCCCGCGACCTGAATGGATGGAAACAACTTAATAAAAATTATTTATAAATGTCAAAAGTTTCCCAAGAGACATTTCACTATTGCTGCATCGTTTCTGCCAGCAGATCCAAACTTTGCACGAGTGACCCTGGTGGGATCCCTGACGACCCTATGTCATCATATTATGACGTCATCTAAGCCCCGCCCCCTCGGAACAGGAAGTGCCGTTTTTTTCCTTGGAAAGCTCCGTTTATGGCTCTCTTGACCTAATCAAGGTAATTCGGATGATAAACTCTGTCAATGCTCGCTTCTGGCTGAACCGTGTGGGCGTGGCCAAATGGCGAATATCAGTCCCTCGCCATATGCATACGTTTGGCTCTAATTCACACATGGATCATCCGATTGGCGCCAAACTGGATATGTATGACCTTTGTTCACCTCTAAAGAGCCCAACGGGTTTGAGATGTAATTTGACTCCACTGCGCCCCCTAAGTTGATACATCGGCCGTATCTCCTCCACGCATCGACCGATCTGCACCAGATTTTTTGACAGTAGTCGGGGAGCGCCGCCGAACGCATTCACGCGTGTCGCCCGGTGGACGGGCGGGGAAAACGCGCGACAGCTTCTGCGGCGGCTGGCGGGCGGCGGTGCTGGAAACTGCGGCAGAGCTTCTGCGGTGGGAAGCGGGCTGCGGCTCTGGAAAACGCGCGAGAGCTTCTGCGGTGGCCGGAACCCCCGCGGTGGCCAATAGGCCGGAGCGGCGCTTGCTGCGAGGGCCGCCCGAGGCTGCTTGCAGCCTCGGGCATGTTGGTGTGTTGAGTATTGCTGCCATTGGATTTTTCTAATGGCAGCAACAATAAGATACAAATGAAGCCTGTTTATGTTGTTTTACAATTTGGATTAAAATTAATGTTTCTACAACTGATATAAATATTTTATCCATCAATTCCCCCCAAAAAACTTTTTACATATTGAATTTATTACAGCAGCGTCACAAAAAAGGTTGAACTTAGTTTATAACATGAATGAAATTAAGCTGCATTTTAACATGTTATATGCAGCAAAAAGTGATCAGTTAAACTTTGGTTAATCAAAGTGAATTTATGATTTAGCAAGGAAATAATAATGTGTCCACATATTAACAGGTTGGTAAGAATGGTTTCTTCCCTTCATAACTTTAGTCATTATTTGAAAACATTTTGTGTGGAATAAGGTTATGTTTGTCTGATTTTAGTTTTATCATCTGAAACATTTAAGAATTATAAAAAACAAAATGTAGAACAAGAGCAGCAACATGATATCTAACCTCCTCATGATCTCAGACATAAAGAACTACAAACATGTCTGTTCTTGTTCTGACTCCGTTCACTGACAACAAGAACATTTATGGTTCAGTTGGAACCAAAACCTCCACAGTAACCTCCCTTTGTTTTAACAGAGATCAGAGTAACTTTGTTCACCACAGAACCAGAAACAATCATTATCAACACATTCATGGCTGCTGACACCAAACCATGTAACAGAGCTGCAGGGACAGGAAGTTACTCTGGAACAAAAATCTGACAGAGAATCAAACAGTTCTGACTCTTTTCCCTTCATAGAGAGAAAAACTCACTGAGCTGCAGTGAAGTTTCAATAAAAAGTTATTTTACCTTCAACTCTTAGAGAGACTTGATTTAATTCACTCGTTCTTCAGAGTTTCTCTTCACTTCCTGCTACCTGTGAAACATGAGCCCCTCCCTTCCTCATTTACATTAAGTCACCTGAGTTTCTCTACCATGATGCGTTCAAGGACATTCAGTAACATTCACAGACATATCTAGATTCATAAACATCATGCTGTTTATCCACAGGGTGATATTTTCTAGAGTGTTGCTGCAGCAAAACAAGGAAACAAAACAAGGAAACACGTCTCTTTGAAACTGGTTCAAAACTTGAGGACAAAGGAGAAATCTACAAACGGTTTATTTTAAAGGGCTCTGATTGGTCGCCTCTAGTGATGTCATCAGAGGAAGGTTGTTGTTCTGCAGGAGACAAAGTGTCTCAAGAGATTCTCCAGAAAGATCCGTTAGTTTTTCAGGAAAAGTCTCTATTTACTATAAAAGATTGGTTATAAAAAGACAAATATTTAACATTTTCTATTGTAAATTTCTACAAATAAAAAGTTTGCATCTGCCCTTGTGATGGACAGGCCATACAACATTATTATTATATGAGTCCCTGAGTCTTTCTCATTTGGGCCATCAATGAATTTCTAGGAGGCAAAATGAAACATTTGGGTTTATTTGACTCCAGAACTTCAACCTCCAGGTTTTTTTCCATCGCTGATTGTTGCTGCAAACTTCAGCAGAGAATTGATCACAGCTGCTGCGAGCTCACGTCCCGCCCACAACGAGAAACATGGTAAAGTCAGGAAATGGAAAGAGCTCTCATTTTGACCAAAATAAATGACGTTAAATATGTTTATTTGCAGGTTTATTCAGACAAATTATACATCTGTCAAGAAAACAAAGGAGTCAGTTAATTAAACCGATAACATCCATTAGAACAATGAGGCAAATCCTTTGTTTTGTGCCTTTGTTACAAGCTCTCATCCATGCTGTTACATTCATTACTTGGTTGGTGTTTTTGTACATTCATGGACAGAAATATGTCGTTTTTCTGTAGTTCAGTGGGACTTTGATCAGGGGATTGTTGGACAAGGTGTTGAAACATGGAGATAAAATAGTCTAAAGTAGGTTTGATTCATTTTTCATCAGGATGTTTTAAAAGGTTATGAAGAGCTTTAAAAACCCAACCTACTGCAGAGATGAGATATTATCCCACTTTCTCAGTCAGGAGAACATCTGATTGGCTGGTCAGTGTCCTGCTGGTTCTCTCTTATCTCTACCTGCTGTAGAAATGAACTGATTCATCTAATTCATCTAGGAGGGGTGGAAGTGTGTCATTAAAGAGAGAAATAGGAAAAAAACTGCTTTTTATGATGGAATAGTTAACAATACAGGGTTTATAATTACCTGACTGATATGAAAATGCATATTTCACCAAATGCTAAATAATAAATAATAGCATTTCAATTTGGACCCATATGGTCAGGATAACAATCGGGCCCCAGATGGTATTTACCACAGATTAAGAAACTGACTGTGGGTTTAATGTAGAACAACTCAAATTACATTTATTTGGCCTGAAATATCAGTTCTGCATTCTGGTTTAAACAGCAAAATATTCTTAGAAAAACATGGAGAAGGTTTGTTTCAACTTTAAAAATAAATTTGTTGCATAATTTGGAATATTTCTTCCTACAGTAATCACTGTGTGTGAAGTATCTGGTGTTGGATCAGGAAAAACGTCAGTCTCTCCAGAACCAGGAGACTCTTTGTGTCTTGAAAGCCTCTCATCGGTCAGGAAAGGTCCAGAGAGCCGAGAGACTCGGAGGGACTCGGAGCAGCAACACTTACCTCTGTTAACAAGTCAACAAGTTATTTCCATCCTGCGGGTCAAAATGGACGCTGTTCTGAAGGAGACCAAAGTTGGTTTCAATTTCTTTTTTCACACAAAGTCACACTTGTGTTTTCTTCAGCGTCTAGAATCAAAGTTTAATTCATCTGAATAAATATTAACAGTTCAATTTGAGTTTACAGAGTGAAACAAAACTAGAATAAAGATAGAAAACTTGAACTATTTCTGTTTTGCTGTTAGTGATTTGAAGCTGAGCAGCTTTTTTCATGGATTCAGCAGAAAACCAGCAGAACAAACTATTTTTATCTTTCATGGTGGATTATGAGCGCTCACTGCCCTCTGGTGGTGAACTATCGTAACTACAGGTATTCCTATTCATGTTGACTCAACCAGATCATTTGTTTAACTTAATTTGTTCTCATTTTCACTTTTATCAGTTCAAATAAAATCAACTTAAATTAATGTTGTTAAAGAGCCACTAAAGGGTTAATAAATGGAAAAGAAAATTAAACTTACTTCAGAAAAATCATCTCAAAAAGATAAACTGTCGGTAAATATGAGAATCAAAGCCTGAAAAATATAAACAATGAAAATGTGCTTGTGATAAAATCCAACCCGCTGAGATCAGAGCATTGAGCAGCATGAAAATATCTAATGGAGAAAAATTAAATATAAAAAGTTAAAGTTTAAAAATGTAACTAGTTAATATTACTTAGTTAATTGCATGACTGAATTAATCTGTGAATAAATTTATTACACATAAAATAATATGTTGCTGCTATTAATTTTATTTAAATACTTTTATCTGTTTGACATGACTATCTAGGAATAGGAAAATTATATAGTGGTGGTTGAAAACCTCAGCAGTTTAATTTGGTGCTTTTGAATAAACATTTCAGGGAGGAAAAAGAAAAACTAAAACGTTATTTAATATGAAAGCTAACCGAGAATATTAACTCGTTTCTGTAGCTCTTAATGTGAAAGTACCTACCGGAAGTAAATATGGTTTGTAAATTCTCTAGCTTATTAGAGAAGCTGTAGTTACCATCTGAGTCCACTAGAGGGCAATAACCGCCCTGCTCTGAGAGAAGTTCAGTTTGCTTCTTCTGCATCAATCTTCTGAATGTTTCCAGGATAATTTCATCGATCATAAATATTCTCCTAACTTCTAACCGCACGATCAGCGTCTAAACCAGAGTTGTAGAGCTTCGTTTCAGCTCTGATGGAGCCAAAGCTCCTCTGAAGCTGCTGCCAGAGTCTGTTAGCATCGCTAGCTCCGTTAAGAGTCTCTGCGGGCTGTTTTCAACTCCGTGGAGCTGCTTCTAGTTCATACTGACCGATAAAACACTGATTGTATGTTAAAGTAGGCAGAAGAGTTAATATTAACATTAAATTGTTCATTTTAATAATATTTATAATGAGTGACATAAACGTGATCAACTTAGAAGTCAGAAACCAGCTGCAGCTCTACAAACTCACCTCTATATTCAGAACGGGATATTTCCGCCCTCTGGTGGCCATAGTGGGAACTACAGCCTTGATAATGCTGCATTATTTACATTTAATATCCACTTCTCCACTTTATATAGAGAAAAACTAACAATCTTCCTCAGTTATATCCACCGTTTCCGACTCAAATATTATTTTTGAAATATTTTAAATATTATATTTGTAATAAAGAGTTTTAAATCTTAAAAGATAGCTGCTGTGTTAAACTCTTTAACTCTTATTTAATGGCATTAACATATTCTGACTTAATAAAAGTGAAAATTAAAACAAAGATAAAACATCCGGCTGAAAAATGTACTTGAAGAATGTCTGTAGTTACGACAGTTCACCACCAGAGGGCAGTAAGAACTCACTCAACCATCATAAAACTGATCAACTTTATACTTTTCACGAAACAGTTTCTAATAACTACATTGACTTAATTCTGTAGACAGTAATCTGCAGAATCAGGATTCATACTTTATGTTATTAGAACTGGAGAGTCTTTATTAAAATAATTCAAAACGAAAAGTAAATAACAGCTATTTAGAAATAGTAACGGCAGGTGGAAATGTAGTTACCGGAAAAAGAAAACGTTAAATTTTATTTAGTTAAAATTCTTACAAAAATATTAACTGTGGGTAATTTTGAGAGTCAAAGAATGAAAAAACTATAAACATTACGAAAAACATATTTATTAGTAATAAAAGTCAACCAGCTGAGATTTGAGCAGAATAAAACCATCTAAAGGGAAAAAATAAATAAATATTTTTAAAATTAAAAACTCAATGAAGCTTTTAAAAATATTTGAGCACTGTAGTAAACAGAAGATTATTTAAATTTTTAGGTTTGTTTTTAACAAGTTACTCACTCTGTACTGCCCTCCTGTGGTGACACACTGTAACTACACACTAAAATCATTCAGACGAGCTTAATGATAAAATTGAATAATGATAAAACTTTGATCGATTATTAGTGAACTGAAGAACAGGCGCTGCTGTTCAGCATCAGAGTTTAGATCCGCAGCTGCTGATAATCAGCTTGTATGTAAAACAAGCTGCTGCTGGAGTCTGTTAGCATCGTTAGCTCCGCTCAGAGTCTCTGCGGCTGTTTTCATCTCTGTGGAGCTGCTTCTAGTTCACACTGACAGAGAAAACATTGACATGAACCCAGGAGAAGAATCTGCCTTCATTTATCTCACTGGGAACCAGTTATCCCGCTGGTTTGAAGCTGGAAACCAGTTAGCTTCCGCGCTAAACACTCGCATCATTCACAGCAGCGATTCCTTTTTATTTATTTTTATTGGTAACCATGACTACCACGGACCAGTATGGATTGCGGACCTGAGCAATGTGTTCAGTCCCTCTGGTGGCGAAACTTGGTAATTACAACTACAATAAAGTTGGAAAAATTACAAATACGTTTCCTGTGCGATCTTTCAAAATAAAACACCGGGAAGTAAAATAACTACTGTTATAGTTTGAAGCAGCTTAACTAAGAAACTTGGAGGAAAAACAATATCGATAAATTAAATGATTGTCATGTATTTTATTTAAGCAACTTAAGTCTAAATAATGCAAAAATAAGCTGCTGCCTTAAATTAGAAGCGTAAAAAATTCTCATATAAACTGAAATGCATGTTTCTGATTTTATTAAGAGAAACTGTCAAACAAAAGATACAAGCTTAAAATATATGAGTACAATAAGCTAAATAGCATGGATGAATAAAATAAAGTAGTTACTATAATTACTATACAAAACTTAATTACTTAAATATATTTAGAATGACTATTAGATAGATCCAGTTCTATCTAATAGTTCTAAACTGGTTAAACTGGTTTCTGTGATGGAAGCTGAAGTTTCTCTGCAGTTTCCAGTAAAGCATCTTTTTATCTGTGGAGCTTTGAGGAACATTTTCATGTCAGCAGAAGGAAGAAGCAGCAGAGAAAAGAGGTTTGAAGTGTCTTTCATGGCTTCAAAGCTGAACTGAAAATGATTCCCATGTTTCCATTCTCAGACCATTTCTGGTTCCAGGATGAAAATGAATCAGAGAGAAAAAAGATCAACTTTCCAGTTGTATCCAGTTCAGATCAAAACTCCATGAAGCCTCTAAATGGAGCCCAGTTTGAATTGGATCTTTATTGATCCAAAGAGACAAACAATATCAGACACTAAATGACAGACACAAGAAAATAAACAGGAGGAAAATCTTGGAGGTCAGAGGTCATCATCATGATCCAGTCAGAGTCTCTTTAGACTCAAACTGCTGCAGCTTCAACCTCTGAGGATCAGCAGGACACTGAGACCATTCTCTACTTCACAGAGATCAGATCCTGCAGAGAGAAGAAGGAAGGAGAGAGCAGATCAGTGAGTGTTTCCAGCCTCTCTCCAGCAGCAGTCAGTGACGCAGCACATCCACTAGATGGTTTCCAGGCTGCAGTCAGATTGATCTCAGAGCTGTGACCAAGATGAACCTGATCAGTTGTTTCCTGTTGAACTGAGAGAACAAACAGATCTGAGATCAGATCTGCTGCTGCCACAGTTTGATGGATGAGGACCACTGTCTCTAGACATGTTGGACGGCTGGACGCTGGAGTCCAGCTGGACTTCCTGGAGACATGGACACAGCAACAACACTCATCTTCACACCAACACAAATGCAGGAACACAGCAAGCTGTTGCTCCTCTGATTGGCTGATTGCTGTCTCTGTGTCCAATCAGGAAGCCTGAACCATTCTCCTCCCACTGAGAAGCTGCAGCTTTAAGAGAGTTTGTAGAAATCTGCTGTCAGAGTTTGTTGGTTCTGATCAGGAGGAAACCAGAACCACAGCTCCATGAAGCCAGCAACTTGGTTCTGAAGGAGAACGGGGCCACACACACACAAACACACACACATACCGGGGTGCGTGTGTGGAGGTGTGTGTGTGTATATATACACATACATACTTTTAAGAACAATTCAACAATCTGGATGTCCATGTGACAATATTTTATTAACATTTTTTTTTTTTTAAAAAACCCTACTGTATCGTTTTTACCTCTAAACTATATATTTCTCAAATATCTATTGTTACAGCTAATCATGGATCCATTTAAGTGAATTTAAAGCAAGGACACTCTGCGGTCGGAGCCACGGTCGGAAATTCGATCGGAAATGCCCCGAACGGGACTCCGACCACAGAGTGTACTTGCTTTAAATTTACTGAAATGGATCCACGATTAGCTGTAACAATAGATATTTGAGAAATATATAGTTTAGAGGTAAAAACAATACAGTAGGGATTTTTATTTAAATAAAGGTCGGAGCCGCGGTCGGAGATTCGGATCAACTGACAAAACAGTTGGATTTTTATTTTGCAGATTTTGGTTCAGCTACTAAATAAAAGCTGGAGAGTTTATATTTTGGAAACCAGTGTAGAGTCTGAAAACTTGTTATATATTTAAAACTCAATAATACATCCAGGCTGAAGCCTTTGTGCTATGAGTGACCTACACATTCAACAGACTCAGGCTGCCATATACAGATAAACACCACAGCTGGGAGGTCCAACATATACAAACAGTGGTGCCAAAGCACGTTGACATGTGGCAAGAGGAAGATGGAATCGAACCTACGCCCTTCCTATTACAAGACAACAACGCTACTCTCAGAATCTTGACTTTTGGATCCCACAGAGGAATGTTACTGACAACCTCAAAATATACTTCAGTTTTCCTGATTCAGCTCAATTCTTCCTCTAAAACCAGGTTCTGAGTCTCTGACGTCAGCAATTATAAATCACTGCAATTAATAAACATGATTTGATTTTAAAATAATTGGACATCATTTATTCTCCTTGTTAATTTATCATTTCTCTTTCATACGTTTTATTCATTGTTAGCTTTCAGTGCCTGCGATGGACTGGTGACCTGTCCAGGGTGAACCCCGCCTCTCGTCTGGTGACAGCTGGAGCTGGGCCCCACCGGCCCCCCTCACCACCCTGCAGGGATCAACGTGTTCAGATCATGGATGGAAAGATTTGATGGTAGATTGTCTCCCTTAAGACCTCACTGAAAACAGCTTCATAGTTGATGCCTCAACATCAACTGATTCTATCATATTGCTGACTATTTTTTCTACTTCTAACATAAACAGGTAAAGAAGTAACCTAGAAATGTTTTCCCAGCCCAGGCATCCGGTCCCAATCATCATCAGTTCTGATGATGTCACATGCATAGCGAGTCCGCTACGTCTTAAAATTGTAAGTCAGACTTTTTTCTTTGCCATTTTTCTGTACTCTTTAAAATACAAATGTTCTTTTTTGTAGGTTTCTGTAAAGTGCAGTGAATGGGAATGTTCTGCCGTTGATCCTCACTGTTCTTAGGAAGGAGAAATGTCAGTATGTTTGCAATAATACTGGAATACTGTGATATTAAATTAAAACAATACTCTGTCCTTGGTTAAATATTTCTCACATTTCCTCTAAAGTGTACCTATTGTTTCATTGTACTAATTTTCATAAGCATGTTGTCTGCAAATTTTGAATGTATTGACAATTTGTACAATTCTGTAATAGTATATTGGCAATGTACTCTTGAAAAATGTAAATATATTTCAAATAAAATGTGATTTGTTATGCATGCCTGCATCCAACTCTATGACCAACATTCACCATCCGACCCGATGGAACTGGAGAGGTTCTGAAGGAGGAATGGCAGAGGATCCCCAAATCCAGCTGTGAAAAACTAGTTGCATCATTTCCAAGAAGACTCATGGCTGTACAAGCTAAAAAGGGGTTTCTACTGAGCAAAAGGTCTGAATACTTATGACCATGTGATGTTTCAGTTTTTCTTTTTTTTAATAAATTTACAAAGCTTTCTACAATTCTGTATGTTTTCTGTCAAGAGGGGATGCTGAGTATACATTAATGAGAAATAATATGAACTTTTCTGAGATTAGCAAATGGCTGCAATGAAACAGTGAGAAATTTAAAGGGGTATGAATACGTTTCATTCATTAATTCACCAGGGACTTTGATTTTCCTCATTAAAACAAAATCAGAGTAAAGGAAAAACATGGATATTTGAAATGTCCGTGATTGTATTCAGTGACTCAAATATAAAATACATAAAACAACTTTCCTAGCAAGTTGGCAAACAGCTGTGGAAATTATTGCTGTGATTCAACCAACAATTTTATGATTTTCTAGTGAGCAAACATTTAAAACCAGAAAGACTCAGAAATGGAGCGATGGTCAGAAAGAGGTCAAGTTTTCCATATTAAAGAAAGTCCATAAAGTAACGCATTTGATCCACAATGTCTGATTCAATCTGGATTTTCTACTGATAAAAGCCCAGAGAAATCCTCTCTGATCAATAAATTATTGACTTCATATTGAAATATTTTCCATCCACCAATCAGGAACCCAGATATCTCAGCCGGGCCACAAACACTCAGAACCTACTGGTACCAGTTTGACTCCACTATGAAACTGGGAGCAAACTCAGCTTGTTGTCTGGGTTACAGATGAAAACTCAGAGAAAATCAGAGTTCCTGATTGAAACCAGGTGCTGCAGCTCTGCATCATAACCAGAACCAGAACCAGAACCAGGCCCAGTTCTGGTTCTGGTTCTGTCCAGCAGCTCAAAGAGAGAAAACCCAGTCAGGACTGGAAACCAGAAGAATGTGGAGTTAAAACTCACCTGATCAGATCTTTGCTTCTCCTTCTGTTCACACAAACCGAGTCGGAACGAACTGGACCCGATTCTCCAGAACTTGAACCGGACCCACCTGAGGCTCCGCCCCCTCTCACAGCAGAGGTGTGTTGCTAATGAGAAGAATCCTGTCTGATCATCACTACCAGGAAATAAATGGAAAATAACAACCAGTTCACATTTCAGTTTAAAGATTATTTATGTTTAAACATTTCAAGATTTTTTTTCCATGACTATTTCATTAAATTAATAAAGATTTTCAAGTTGATCAGATTCAGTTTTATCTATAAAGACTTTTATAAAATAGCCAAAGCTGCACCAAGTTTCTGCTCAGCAACACAATAAACCACTAATAATAGTTTCTGCTTGTTCTAATCCTCAGCGCTCACGTAGCAGAGCTCACTTCATTTAAGCCTCCTGCCTCTGACTCCCCAGAGGATCCATCACTCTGCGTCTCTGAGGTCTGAGTCCGGGTCCAGAAAATTATCTTTACACCCGTCTGGCCCCCCGGCACTGCAGAACAGGACATTACCTGTCCAGATCGCTACAAAAACATTGACAAAAAAACAGAAATATAAAATACAGCGGACCTAATTCAAACCTAATTCAACATTTATAAAGAATCCTATGTCCTTTTTTCTTGCACCCCTTCAAATAAAGTCTTACCAAATTTACTTCCTTGCAACCACATTGTTTTAAATAATATCACACCCTGGTTCACTTACACCTGCTTAGTTGTTTATGCTGTGGATTAATTTCACATTGAAACATTGTAAATAAAACATCAGCAAAACAAGAAGTGAACACTCACCTGATCCAGACGCTGCTCTTCTTCTTCTTCTTCTTCTTTTTTGTGGTTGGCAAGCAACTTATTGATGTGCATTACCGCCATGAACTGGAATGGAGTGTGGATCGGGATGCTACATATATTTTCCCCCAAACCCCCAAAAAAGAAAAAGAAAAGAAACCTTATATCCTTTCTATCAATTTCGTTTTCTTAAGATAATTTATTAAATAACAAAAATATACAGACTCTGCTCTGCTGCTGCATGGAGTCTGAACCGGTTCTGATCCAAACCCGACTAGAGCTGACACACCTGAGGCTCCGCCCCCTGACCCAGCTGAGGCTCCGCCTCCTTCCAGGTGACAATAAACACCTTTATTTTCATGTTTTCCTTTGTATGAGTTGAGCTGTAAAACTTTAGATCAGATTTGAACTTTTTCAGGTTTTTCTCAGTTTTCTGCTCATTTCCAACCAACATTTTATTGCAGGAAATCATTTCAGGAAGGAACCAGAAGATTCAGGAGTCTGGGAGATGTGACTGTAACCGACCTGAACACTGAGGCCCCACAGCGCCCCCTGCAGGATCTGCTGCACCATTAACCAGACAGAAATGGCAGTTTTATACAAGTTATTATTCTAATTCAATAGCTGATTTAATTAATCGAGTTTTGATTGAAAAGATTGATTCTCATCTGTTTTATTAAAAAAACATCTTCAGTCTGAATACTGCAAAAATAAACTGCTGGCTAAATTAGTAGCTTAAAGCTGAAATCAACTTGAGATGTTTCTGCTTTTACTAATTTAAGCTGTGAAACTAAATGTGAAAACTTATAATACAGCAAAAATGGCATGGAGGATTAAAATGAAGGTTTAGTTATTATATGTGTACACAGTCAGCTGCATAAAAAATACACAAAGATTTTTTAAAAACTTTATTTGGTCGTTAAACATCCAGCAACCCACATTGCATTAGAAGAATTATGAAAATCAAACATGAACCAATCAGCACATTATCCCAGTGATTCTCTGAGGTTTGAATAAATCAGTAAAATCACAGTAAAGAGCCTGAAGTTCTCTAGAAAACTCAAAACATGAAATATGGAGTTAAAAAAGTAAAAACCAAAACAAACTGAGAGAAATTAAAGCTGAGAATCAATGATGACGTAAAACTTCAAGATTTAGTTTTTACAATGAACATAAAATATATAAAATCTTTTTTTTCCAGGTTCCACATGTTCCTGAAAACTGCTCTAAGATCAGAGTTTCTGTAGGACATCCAGTTCTAAACTGGTTAAACTGGTTTCTGTGATGGAAGCTGAAGTTTCTCTGCAGTTTCCAGCAGTGGTGGAGAAAGTACTCAAAAAATGTACTTAAGTAAAAGTACAAATACACAGGCAAAAATGTACTCAAGTAAAAGTCAAAGTACCACATTAACATTTTACTTAAGTAAAAGTAAAAAAGTACTGGCTTTTAAAAATACTTAAGTATTAAAAGTAAAAGTACTTGCTGAATACATAACCTAATCGCTAATATCATTAAGTGTGCCGATAGTATTTAATTTGAATACATCATAAATGTGCCATTTTAATAAACAATGTCACAGATTAAACATGTTCTTATTGTGTTTATTCTCTGTAAGAGTTTAGACTTAGATATGTGATTCTATGCATCATAATTTCAGGGATGGAAACATCTTATTTCCTGTCCTAACGTAGCATGAACTTCATTAGTGACATTTATTTAGAAAGAAATCCAACTGAAAGGGGATGGAACGAAGGTGTGGGGGGGAAGACATGCAATCGAGGAGCCACGTAGCAGAGTTGTAGTCAAGACCACTGAACACGAGACCAAGACCAGCGCCCTGCGCTACATGACACAATAAAATGAAGTGCACCTATCAAAATTGGTTCTCAGATTGATCTGAAAGATCCACATTTCCATAAAAACACCTAGATATAAATACTTAGAGCTGAAATATATTTAACCAGTATCAATTACAACTCATTTCATTCTGTTTTGCTTTCATCGCTGTGCTACAATCCGCAGAGGTCGCCTGCCATCCCTATAAAAATAACGCCCTGGGCGGTTGCCCATATTGCCTATGTCAGAAACCACAACTGTCTGCACCATTAAACCATGAAACATAGCAATTAACTGTAATTGCTATGTTACAATTACAGTTGTAATTGTAACATTACAACAACACTATGAACACTGTACAACGGCGCAACAAGCAGAAGGAGCACCATGACTGTTCTCATCCTCCCTCCCACTGCATGTTTGCCACCATGACAGGAGACAAAATCAATCAATGAGCATGCTCTGTGTTCATACGTTCAACTTTTACTTATTCGGCAATTAAATAAATGTGTGTGTGTGTGTGTGTGTATATATATATATATATATATATATATATATATATATATATATATATATAGCTATATAATATATATAGCTATATATAGCTATTGCAGTGTATACAAGAACAAAGAACGGCTCTCAGTGAGGCTTCAGTCCCATCAACCTTAGTAAAGATCCGTCCAGAAGAATCGGATCGTTCCTGAATCCACACAATAATTCAGCGCATGAGTGACAACTTTTTTTCATCGCAGATGCAACATGTGTCTCAGTACAGCTAGCTTTGCTAGCATCACGTCCACAGATCTTACCTTTCTTTAAGCTTTCCTTCCAAGTGACGCTAAAAGTTGGACAAAGTCCCACCGTCTGTGAAAGCGAAGCGCTGCTGGTTTTACATGTCGTCATATCTTATGATTTATGCAGCTACTATCGATTAGTTAGACATCTTCTCCCGCTCAGAGGAAACCACTGCGCATGTCTGGAGCTTAAAGGGGGAGGCGATGGGTGACAACAGACACTAAGTCACGTTATTGCTTGGATTTTACGGCGCCACCTTAAAGTCCCTGAACTTCATATTTTAACGGACAAAAAGAGAGCAGTGCGACTTGGATGTAACGAGTAACGCGACACTTTTGTAGAAATGTAGTGAAGTAGAAAGTACAGATACTTACTGTAAAATGTAGTGGAGTAAAAGTAGAAAGTACCCATTATTAAATCTACTTAAGTAAAGTACAGATACATGAAAATTGTACTTAAGTACAGTAACGAAGTACTTGTACTTCGTTACTTCCCACCACTGGTTTCCAGTAAAGCATCTTTTTATCTGTGGAGCTTTGAGGAACATTTTCATGTCAGCAGAAGGAAGAAGCAGCAGAGAAAAGAGGTTTGAAGTGTCTTTCATGGCTTCAAAGCTGAACTGAAAATGATTCCCATGTTTCCATTCTCAGACCATTTCTGGTTCCAGGATGAAAATGAATCAGAGAGAAAAAAGATCAACTTTCCAGTTGAATCCAGTTCAGATCAAAACTCCATGAAGCCTCTAAATGGAGCCAAGTTTGAATTGGATCTTTATTGATCCAAAGAGACAAACAATATCAGACACTAAATGACAGACACAAGAAAATAAACAGGAGGAAAATCTTGGAGGTCAGAGGTCATCATCATGATCCAGTCAGAGTCTCTTTACACTCAAACTGCTGCAGCTTCAACCTCTGAGGATCAGCAGGACACTGAGACCATTTTCTACTTCACAGAGATCAGAAATATGTCTTCCACCTGCAGAGAGAAGAAGGAAGGAGAGAGCAGATCAGTGAGTGTTTCCAGCCTCTCTCCAGCAGCAGTCAGTGACGCAGCACATCCACTAGATGGTTTCCAGGCTGCAGTCAGACTGATCTCAGAGCTGTGACCAAGATGAACCTGATCAGCTGTTTCCTGTTGAACTGAGAGAACAAACAGATCTGAGATCAGATCTACTGCTGCCACAGTTTGATGGATGAGGACCACTGTCTCTAGACATGTTGGACGGCTGGACGCTGGAGTCCAGCTGGACTTCCTGGAGACATGGACACAGCAACAACACTCATCTTCACACCAATACAAACGCAGGAACACAGCAAGCTGCTGCTCCTCTGATTGGCTGATTGCTGTCTCTGTGTCCAATCAGGAAGCCTGAACCATTCTCCTCCCACTGAGAAGCTGCAGATTTACTGGGAACACTGGATCTTTGCTTTGATGCTAACTGGGTTTAGTTCAATATGCTGACAGCAGCTGGACTCACTACAAACATTTACTTACTTTAAAGTCTTTACAAGATTCTTCAGCTGCTGAACATCTGATTCCTCCAGGTTGTTTTCTTGCAGGTCCAGTTTTGTCAGACGGGTCGGGTTGGACTTCAGAGTTGAGGCCAAATAATCACAGCTGATCTTTGACAACCTGCAGCCCAACAATCTGAATAAAGAATAAAAGATGTGAGCTGAAGCCAACAGGATGCAGGTTAACCAGTCCAACAGAACCAGTTAAAGATTCTCATCAATATTAATGCCAACAAGCTGCTGCTTCAATAAAGACCTGCTGACATCAGAACCAGAACCAGAACCAGAACCTGGTACTGGGTCATGTTGTGTTGGAGGATTTTAATCAGTAAAATCATTCCAGGTTCTGATCAAAGTGTTGAAGCATCAATCATTGATTATTGATTTGTTCCTGTCAGATTCCAGGAATTCACTTTTTTAGACTGGGTTGAATGACCTTTGACCTGCTTCACATGAGGGGATTTCTACACACTGGGGGTCCGAATGCTGTCCTGTTCTGACCTCAGGTCAGCAGGTCCAACTCAGTTACACAGAGGGACTAAATTAAACTCTGGATCCAAGTCCAGGAACAAACTCAGAAAATATTTATTAGAACAGAAGAAATTAATTTGATTTATGATCAATTATATATAATTATTCACAGAAATATCAATAATTATATAATTACATACCTCAATGTCTCCAGTCTGCAGCCTTCAGTCTGTAGAAAATCACAGAGCTCCTTCACTCCAGAATCTTCCAGGATGGTTCTGAACAGGTCCAGTTTTGTCAGATGGGTCGGTTTGGACTCCAGAGCTGAGAACAGAGAAGTCCAGCTGGTCTCTGACAAACTGCATTTCCACAAGCTGAATAAAGAATAAAAGATGTGAGCTGAAGCCAACAGGATGCAGGTTAAAACTGAAACATGAACAAATAAATAATAAAAATGTAGAAAATTAATTTCCCTGAATGTAAAAGAAACATGATGAACTGATTCTAACATCTGATCCAGTCAAACTGGTTTAAAGAGTCCAAACCAGCAGAACCAGAACATTTGATCAATAAAGAAACTCAAAGTTTTCTATCAGCCTGGATGAGTTGAGCTATTTCTGCTGGTTCCTGATCATCAGCTGGAGACCCGACTTGGTAACTGGATCAGAACCACTCAGTTTGTTCATTAATGGCCTTGGGTTCTTATTAAAGCTGCTGAAAGCCAATGGAGGCCATTATTTCCTAAGGAGACGTGACCTGATGAAGCATCATCACAGAGACGAGGCTCCAACCGACTGACAGCTGTCAGACTGAAGAGGACGGTTCCTCTCTGACCCGGCCCAACAGAACCACAGCTTCAGGACAAAGCTGAGGAACCTGCTGCTGCTGCAAACCTCACTTTCATTCATTTCATCTAGATTTGCTTTTCTACAATCAGTCATTTCTTAGATTTGGTCATTAATGATGATTTGAACTTGTCAGTGTTTGTGGCTCGACTCTGGAGGAACAACATTTCATTCTGGATGTAAAGATGAGAATCAGAAATGAGAAATAAAACAATCTGAATCTTTACCAAACCAAACTGAAACATCTCCATCATTCATTTACATCATTTGAATTATTTTACTCATTTTGTTCATCAGTAAAAAACATTTTAAAGTGAAAAACTGAAAAACAAAGTTCAATCATCTCAAAGATTGAAATAAAAAAATAATTTATTTATAATGTAAAAAGTTCTAGAGATTTTATTCTGACATTTAAACAGGTTGTTTTGAAAGAAAATATATTCAAATAGAATTATTTAATAAACTAATGATTAAAGTATAAATGAATGATTTTATTGTATAAATAAAGAAAACAAACCTCAGATTCTTCACTTTACTGACTGAACTCTCCAGGATCTCAACCAGAGGCTTC
This sequence comes from Xiphophorus hellerii, assembly GCF_003331165.1. Taxonomy (NCBI): domain Eukaryota; kingdom Metazoa; phylum Chordata; class Actinopteri; order Cyprinodontiformes; family Poeciliidae; genus Xiphophorus; species Xiphophorus hellerii. Next base: position 13,194,800 of record NC_045695.1, on the reverse strand, counting down.
AGATCAGAGTCTCCACCTTCATCTATGATGATCTCATTTATTTCCAGTTCAGTCAGATCTGGGTTGGACTTCAGAGCCGAGGCCAAAACTTCACATTCAGCCTTTCGGAGCGAACAGCCACCAAGTCTGTGATTAGAGAAGAAATAAATTCAGTTCTAATGAAATCAATCTGGATCATAAACAGACTAAAATATGATAACAGTGATGTCATCATCTGATCAACATCTGATCTTCAATTTACTGAGTTTGACCCCACAGAGAATCTGTGCAGGTCCTGGTTAAAGTCCAGGTTCTGGTTCTGGTCCAGGCTTCATGTCCTCAGACCTTCAGCTGCAGTCAGATGTTGAAGATCTTCTATCATCTGTGAAGGAAAGTTCAGTTTTCTCTGCAGCATCTGATGGAGCTGCAGCATCAGAGCCTCAAAGGAGCTGAAGCAGCTGATGAAGAGGCTGACTGAGCTGATGAAGGAAACTACTGGAGATGATGGAGAGGAGGAGAAACTGCTCACAGCTCAGACTTGGACTAGACCATTTTTCTAGGTGAAGCAGTGAAAGTTCTCCAGTAACTAGAAGAGGCTGGGATGTCTAAAGAGTTGAAGCTCATGTCTCTCCAGGTCTTCATGGCTAACAGCTTCAACAAAAGCTGCAGATGAAGAGTTGATGAGGAAAATGGTTCCAGCTCTGGAAGCAGAGTTCTCAGAGCTTTGGGAGGATCTGACAGAAACTAGGACTTTTTCTGGAGCCAGACAACAATCACCACATTTTGCTCTCATTTACAAACTCAGAGGAAACTAGTGGGAGGAGGAAAAGTTGGTTCACTAAGTTTCTAACTGGTTTCCATGACAACAGCAGCAATTATTGGGGTTATTTTAAAGTGTCCATCAAACCTAAACAGTGATTTTATATAAAAAAAAAAAAGACAAAGATCCTAAAAGGAGTAGCGGCTCAATGAGTGAAGAGGAGTTTAAAGTGTAAAAGTCTCTCTGGCTGATTGGATCTTTCAGACAAAATAGATTTTTTTCTACAGTTCAGGGTTTTCTATTCATTTAAACATGAAAACTGATAAAAGATAAATATTTTTAAAATGATCAAAATGTCTAAAACCAGAAGCTGCAGCTGTCCTGGATGAGCTGAATGTTTAGATGGTTGAATGGCTGAAATAGTCCAGAGGATGAAGGAAGAAGTTAAAGACCAAAAACATCCAGAAGCAACTTGAAGAAGAAGAAGAAACAGGAGGACAATAGAGCTGAATCAGCATTCACACAATGAAAACATCTGGACTCACCGAGCCTTTCTGCAGTTCCTCACAGCTGGAAGCAGTCTCCGTCGTCCTGATTCTGATGTGTTGTACTTCTCCAGGTCCAACTCATCCAGAACCTCTGACATCTGCAGCATGAAGGCTAGAGCTGAACAGTCAGTCTCTGAGAGCTCCTTCCCTGAATCCAGCAGCCGTTGGATCTCCTGATAAAATGAGACGTCGTTCATCTCCACCAGACAGTAGAAGATGTTGATGATTCTGTCAGTAGAGTTTCTATCAGTGTTCATCTTCTTCAGGTTGGTGATGATTCTCTGGATGGTTTCTGGACTGTTCTCTGTCTGACCCAGCAGATCTTCTAAGAGTCTCTGGTTGGACTCCACAGTGAGACCATGAAGGAAGCGGACAAACAGGTCCAGGTGGCCATTTTTATTGCTGAGGGATTTCTCCATGACTTTCTTCATGAACTCATCTAGAAATATTTCTCTGTATTCTTCTCCCAGAAACGTCTTGATCACCTCTGACTTCCTGCTGGTGAAACAGTGGAGCATGTAGACTGCAGCCAGAAACTCCTGGATGCTCAGATGAACAAAGGAGTAGACGGAGATGTCGCACGTCCCTCTCTCTCCTTTAAACATTTCAGTGAACACTCCTGAGAACAACGCAGCATCTTTGATGTTGATGCCGCACTTTTTGAGCTCTTCGTCATAGAAGATCAGGTTTCCCTCCAGCAGCTGCTCAAAAGCCAGTTTTCCTAGAGACTCAATCAGCTTCTTGTTCTCTGGACTCCAGATTGATCTTGTCTTTTTTCCTCCATCATACTTTTCCTTCTTGATTGCGAAGTTAACCTCCAGGAATGCTATGTACATCTCAGTCAGAGTCTTTGGCAGTTTTTCTCCCTCTCTGGTCTTCATCACATCCTCCAGAACTTTAGCAGTGATCCAGCAGAAAACTGGGATGTGACACATGATGTGGAGACTTTTTGATTTCTGGATGTGGGAGATGATCCTGCTGGCCTTCTCTTCATCATCTCTGAATCTCTTCCTGAAGTACTCCTCCTTCTGGGGGTCAGTGAACCCTCTGACCTCTGTTGCCATGCCAACACACTCAGCAGGGATCTGATTGGCTGCTGCAGGTCGTGTGGTTATCCAGAGGAGAGCAGAGGGAAGCAGTTTCCTCCTGATGAGGTTTGTCACCAGAACATCCACTGAGCTGGACTCTGTAACATCAGTCAGGATCGGATTTTTCTTGAAGTCCAGAGTAAATCGACTTTCATCCAGACCATCAAAGATGAACAGAACCTGGAACGTTTCAAAGCTGCTGATTTCTTTGGTTTTAGAAAATAATTTATGAATCAGTCCTAATAAGCTGAACTTTTCTTCTTTCAATATATTCAGCTCTCTGAAAGTGAATGGAAATATGAAATCAATGTTCTGGTTGGTTTTGCCTTCAGCCCAGTCCAGAGTGAACTTCTGTGTTAACAGTGTTTTCCCAATGCCAGCCACTCCCATGGTCATCACTGTTCTGATTGGTTCATCAATTCCAGGTGGGACTTTAAAGATGTCTTCTCTTCTGATTGTTTCTTGTTTCCTGGATGCTGTTTCAATGTGTCTGACCTCATGTTCCTGGTTGACCTCTCTAGTTTTCCCCTCTGTGATGTGGAGCTCTGTGTAGATCTGGTTCAGAACGGTTTGATTTCCAGGTTCAGCGACGCCTTCAAAGAGACTCTGGAACTTCTTCTTCAGAGACGCTTTATGGTCACTCTGACACCGAATATCAAAATCTGAAGAAAGAGACAAAGAGAGGAGAGGAGACACTTCAGCTGAACATAAGGAAAACAATAATTTTTTGATATTCTCAGAGACAATTTGTGCATCAGCTTTAATGGATGAGAAAAAAGTAAATCAATAAATAAAAAGCCCAAATTTTATAAAAACTCTGCATGGTAAGAAGAACGAAAGTCACGACTGTAACTACGGTTCTATGAATCCCTACTGACCGCCAGAGGCGGTGATTAAAGCACTGGATGACGATTACCGACAGAGTCCTGAGAAATCACACACAGAAAAGAAACAACCCCGAAAACATGCCCACCTCACTGGGATAGGATCCCAGGTGAAAGGTGGCCCAGTTAACCCTGTAAAACCCAGCAAAGGTATTTGGGGATGACCAAGAGGCTGCTGCACATATAGCCTCCAGAGTGACCCCAGACACCCAGCATCTCACGCTCACAGGACTCGGTCAGGTCGAGCTGAAATCGCCACTCTTGACCCGTAAACCGACGAGCGAATAGGCCAGGAAACACGGCTGCACAATGTAACAAAAGCAAACCTGAAGCAGCTACGATAATAAATAAAGACAAGCCAGATATGGAGGCACAATATAAGAAAAAGCAATCCCAAAAACGGAAATTAATTGAAACCTTCAATTCATCCATGTGCTGAAGATGTTTGACCATCAATCTGCAGGCTCTCTGTTCTTCTTCATCACAGCATCTATTTTGTTGCAGTCCTTGTCTGCTCTGGTTTGGTTCTTCTCAAGTTGACCTTCTATCTCTGAATGTTTAAAGACGCGATCTGATAGAAGGTCATCAAGGAGCTGTTAACTCTCAATATTATTGGTGAATATTGTGATGAAAATATTGACTGATTAACAAACATTTTCATCACTTTTTTTCTCCTTTCTTTATCATCACCAGCACATAAGTTCCAGTTACACCAGCTGAAATAATTGATCACTAAAAGACTTTTAAACCTTAAATTTCCAAATCTCAACTAAAGACGTGGATCTGGTCCAACAGAGACGACAGGAGGCTCTGATTGGAGGAGTTCAGTCTCACCTGGAGAACAGCTGCTCTGATTGGCTGTCGGCCGTTCAGCTCCTGTTCTGGGTCTTTCTTCACACTCACAGCTCCTGTAAAGACATTTCTTCATCAGTGAAATATTTCACTATCAACAGGCTGGAGCTGAACATGTTCATGAAGGTCCACCACAAACTAGAGACCAGAACTGGGTCAGAACAGAACCGGAGATCATTGATGATCTCTGGTGTGAAGTTCTTCATTGTATCATATCTGGTATCATGACTGATACCAGTGTTCCCAGTCTGGAAGCTCCAGTGCTTCACTGGGTTTAGAGACAATCTGAGTCGTTGCTCCTCACCTTGTTGGTTGTTTTTGTTTTCATGCAACATTTTCATCATTGATTCATTCAGACTTTCATTCAAACTCTGATTTACTGACCAACATCCTTCATGACTAACTTTAAATTAATATCTCAGAAAATTAAGTTACTGTTTATTAAAACACTGAAGATCAACCAGTTAATATCTTTTATTTTATATCTCTATAGATTCACATGAATCAGTTAGAAAATGGTTTCTTACTTTCTGTCTGATGGTCCAGGTTCATTACTGAAATTAGGAGGTTCTCGTTTGGACCGGTCACTCCTCATAGATGGACTGATGGATCCTGGAGGTTCTGCTCTGTCCTGATCTTTCATCTTCTGGCCGTTTGGAGAGAGAAACCAGAACCAGTCAGTCCAGTGATCCGGTTCCAGTAACTGTCCTGTGAAGCAGAAAGCTGGTTCCCATCATGTGTTCAGAGGATCAGAGTGAATCATTTGAATGAATGAGTGAACATTTCCTATGAACTAGTGAACTTATTTAGCTCCCAGTGGACTTGAACGCATCATGACTCTATTGTAGCTCTGTATGGAGGGAGTCAGTGTGCAGAAGGTTCTGAGGGAGCAGCAGCTCAGGTCGGGTCCACAGCTCTCCTCCAGACAGAACCGGGTCCAGCTGGGATCTCAGCAACATGTCAGCCTCTGTGTGCAGCTCAGCAGGATTTCCTCTCAGCTCAAGAGACACAAAGCAGCTTTCAGGGACCACAGCATCCAGCTGAGGTACCAGCTGGACCCACTGCAAGGAATCATGGGTAAACAGCTGCTTCAATAGGGGGATGAAGCCCCCAAACACTCAGCGAGGCCTGAAACATATTTAGTCTATTGATCTGATTGAACTTCAAAATAAAGAGACACATTAATGCAACTCTTTTAGTTAGAAACTAGTTTGTTACAACTGATCTAAAATGTTTGTGAAATTATTTATTTTATTATTATTGCTCCATTTAAAAGTTTTGTTATTTTTAGGGTTGAACCGACTGCAGTTTTCTGGCTGATCGATTCCGATTTTGCAGATACTGATTGCTAAACACAGCAACCTTTCAGGTAAGAGTCAGTCTGGATCTGGATGCATTTTTCCAGCAGAGCTTTGAGAAACAAAGAGTTTCTTCCTGCTGAAAGGAGCAACAAGAGGAAAACCTGGAAAAAGATCAAACTCAGTGAGGAGGAAGAGAGGAAATCTGTGGACGGCTTAAAGCCGGTTCTGATCCACAGACAAGAGAAACATCAGTTTCTGCTGAACCCCAGACTGATGAGGGACGGAGTGATGTGATTCACTTCCTGCTGATTTCAACAAGCAGAGAAACTAGTTTACAATGTTTTAGTTCTGCTTTTTAGGTTAAAACACCAGAGAGAGTCGCTGCAGCAAGAACTGATGGACTGTAAAAGTTACATTAAGTTCTCAGTTTATTTAGATTAAATCTGAAAAGTTCATTATTGCTCCACACAAACAGATCAGCTTTAGATGCTGCTGTCATGGTAGATCATAGCTGATCATTCACCAGGTTAACTGCGCAGTAACTGAGCTGTGTGTTTATAGTGTGTTCAATATTTCTCTTTTTGTTACTTATAGTCGCATAATGTAGCCTCACTTAGCATCACTTTATAAGCAGCAACGTCTCACAATAAAGTTTTTCATTTGATCTAATTCCTTTCTAGATCAGGCCTTCAATAAAGTAAACAGAGCGCTGCTGCGGGGACCAGGCCCTATGAGAGCCGAGCGACCCAGGCCGAGGTGACTGAGGCCCCGGGAAGCCTCGGTGGGTTCATCGGTTAGAAAGGCTCCAGAGAGCCGAGAGACACGGAGGGACCCGGAGCGGCAACACTTACCTCTAGTAACAAGTCAGCAAGTTATTTCCATCCTGCAGCTCAAAATGGAGGCTGATCTGAAGGAGACCAAAGTTGGTTTCAGTTTCTATTTCCACAGGAAGTTACGTAACTTGTGTTTTCCTCTAGAGCCAAAGTTTGATTCATCTGAATAAACATTAATAGTTCAGTTAGATTTAACAGAGTGAAAAAACTAGAGTGAAGATGGAAAAGCTTCAGTATTTCTGTTTTGCTGTTAGTGAAGCAGATCTGAAGCTGAGCAGCTTTTTTCATGGATTCAGCAGAAAACCAGCAGAACAAACTGCAGTTTAACAGGCGTTTGATGGAGGATTATGAGCGCTCACTGCCCTCTGGTGGTGAACTATCGCAACTACAGATATTCCTCTTCATATTAATTGCAGTTTATTTGATCTCATTTTCACTTTTATCAGGCCAAATCAAATCAGCTTACATTAATGTTAAATAAGAGTCACTGCAGGGTTAGTACATGGAAAATAAAACTTATTCTATAAAAATCCTCCAAAAACGATTCACTGTGGGAAATTTTGAGACTCAAGGCCTGAAAAAATATAAATAATAAAAATGTGTCTGAAATAAAATTCAATCACCTGCGATAGGAGCATCAAGCAGGATGAAAGCGGCTAATAGAGGAAAAATTAAATATAAAAAGTTAATAAATTTGAAATTATTAGTACGTAACATTACTTAGTTAATTGCAGTCTTTTGTAGAACTGAATTAATCTGTAAATAAATGTATTACACATACAATATTATGCTGCTGCTGTTAATGTCATTTAAATACTTTTATCTGTTTTTAAAGACTGTCTATAGAAATAAGAAAAGATCCGCCGTCAGATCGTCCACCATACCTGCAGAGACGATACGGGTCAGAACCGCCTGAGGTTTGATCCCACAATAAGAAACTGGAATCAACTCCACCTGCTGCCAGCGGCGCCTCGGGTCCGACTACGACCAAACCGACGTGGTGGTCCTTACAGAACTGAGCCAGGATGCTGTGGTTGCTCACCGACACCTCTGCAGAAACGCAACAGAAAGCTACAGATGCTCACCTCTGTTTTTCAATTCTGTCAAGTGACTTCAGCTAAAATACATCCTATGTTGAGCAGTTAGCAGGTCCAACAGCCCCTCAGGTACCAGAGTTGCTGATCTTGCCGCAGCTGGCGGTTCCTGCGTTTCCGGGAGCCGCCAGAACCTGCTGGACCCGGGGCGACTGGGCCAGCTTCCAGGCCAGCGCGTGTTCCCGTCCCCCGCCTCCTACCACCAGAACCCGCTCCGCCATCGCAACTGGAACCACAAGAGATTCGACTTGAAGGAGGATTTTCTCTCACCGTGTGAAGCCACCGTGTAATTATGCAAGCGCTGACCTTTAGCAGGAAGAGCCGTGACCTTTTCCAGGGGATGGAGGTCCGATGAAATCGTAGAGATCAAACCAAGGAGATGGAAGAAAAACGAAACTGGACTTTTAACACAATCGGCATTGATGTGGAGCCCCAGATTACTGCAGAAACAGAGTAAAGATAAACGGGCCAATCTCTGGGATAACAGAGAGTCCAGTGTTGGACCCTGGCTGAACATGTTCAACTCTGATTGGAGTCACTGGACTCATGTGACCTCCTGAAACCAACTGATAGAAAAGTACATCTAATAAGCTGGGAGCAGATTTAAAATGCTGCTAGAAAATAATGAAGGTTTTATTTGCATCCATCACTTTTAATCGTTTCTTTTCTAAATATTGTTGACTTTAAAGTGAATCTAGCAGCAAAAAGACGTCGACATGCACAAAATTTACCAACCTCTGTTGTTATGAACCAAGAATTACTCGCAGCCCGTTTCGCCTGCTGTGCTTTCCCCGCTCTCCGTGGGTGGACTGACCCTCCGTGGAAGCTGCGGGGACACGTGACCCAACTAAACATTAACACACACACACACACTGCGTGGAGTCACAGTGAGAAAAACATGCAAAGTTTGCACAAAAACTAAATTACTAACGAAAAAAGAGAGAGAACAGAGAAGCTAAAACCGTCGACACGTGTGGAGTCTCACCTTCACCAAATGATGGGAGGAACACTTTTTGGATTCCACTACTTCCTATGGGAGATAAAGCGCAAAGCATGACGGGAGACGTAGTTCGTTTACCGCTAAACTGTAAAATAAATAGTTAACATTTACCTTTAATACACTTTCTAAAGCAATAATGAAGCTTCAATCATCGTTAGAGGTAAATTAGGATTTTAACTATTTCACTACCATAGATGTGGTTAAAATCTATGGCCAGCAAACAACAAAGGGAAGAAGTTTATCAGATTTAAGAGTTACTACTAACAACATTACTTCCTGAAGTTTCTTAGGAGACCACTCAGATGTTGCTCTGATGAAAACCACCCGTGGGATGAAAGTGCAGAAAACCTTCGGGTCGATGGATTCGCCACTGAGCAGCTGTGCTGGTTCAAACACTTTAATAGGAGTACTAGGTTTTCGATTTCTCCCCAGACTTACTGAAACAGTGCCAAAAGAACCAACGACTGATGGCTCAAATTAGCATCCATTCTTCAATTGTAAATGTGGTCGTTGACCGTCAGGCCAGAAGGTAGGAGTGTGAATAGTCCATGTTGGGGGTGGGTATCTATGATACCAACAGGAGATCAGATCTCCTGTAGGTAATGCTCTTCAGTCTAGTTTTGAAGCATACATGAAGTGTTTTTGGAGAGATGTGACCTTTTGCAGCTGATCCATGATGTTGTGCTGCATTATCCAGTCTAAGTCTAAGGGACAATTGTGCAACTGTGAGATGCGTTGAGGCCATTACCAGGGTACTTATAAGGTAATGGCCTTATTTATTTACAGAACAAAAGCAATCCTTCAGGTCATTTGGACTATCTCCAGCCTATGTCAAAATGGACTAACTCCAGCATTTCTAGTGTTTTAAGCATCTGGAAGCACCTTAGGCTCCTCCCCCTTTCAGGTGAGGAGCTGAATAAACACCTTTATTTTCATGTTTTCCTTTGTATGAGTTGAGCTGTAAAACTTTAGGTCAGATTTGAACTTTTTCAGGTTTTTCTCAGTTTTCTGCTCATTTCCAGCCAACATTTTATTGCAGGAAATCATTTCAGGAAGGAACCAGAAGATTCAGGAGTCTGGGAGATGTGACTGTAACCGACCTGAACACTGAGGCCCCAGAGCGCCCCCTGCAGGATCTGCTGCACCATCTCCGTTTCCAGCAGCAAATCAATCATCTGTTGGTCCAGACAGAAAAGCTGAAGCTGTCAGTGAAGCAGATCAGAAGCTGAGCAGCAGAAACCCAGAAGAACTGGAAGCATCAGCAGGAGATGAACTGGACCTGTGCGAGGACGCCGCCGGTGGTCCATATGGTCGGCTGTCATTTTCTGTGTGTGTCCGGTTGACTCACGCAGATCGGCATGATCTGACTAGACTACTAGAAGAGTAGGGGGGACAAGAAGAGTAGGGGGAGGGGGGGGAGGAGGAGCGGAGGGAGGGCAAGAAGAGTGTCCGCCCCCCCATAGTCAGTTTTTCTTGTGAAATTTTAAAACCATGCTGGTCTTGAACTAAGAACCATCGGGACCAAAGCACAGTCTTTATGCAGTGTGCCATTCAAGCAACTGGCAACCTTGACGATCGAACTTATACAAATACCGCATAGTCAGTTTTTCTTGTGAAATTTTAAAACCATGCTGGTCTTGAACTAAGAACCATCGGGACCAAAGCTCAGTCTTTATCCACTGTGCCATCCAAGCAACTGGCAACCGTGACGTGTTCACCTGAACACCAGACTGCAGATGCAGTAGGGAGGCCGTCTACAAGAAGGGGCAGAGGAGACTGTAATTTTTGAGGAATCTAAAGGTCTCATCTCTTCTGCAGGCAGCTGTTGGTGTAGCAGCATCAGACCCAGAAAAATAAAGAGGCTCAAAATCCTGATAAAGAATGCTGGTTATGTTTTGGGGTCGACTGTATAACGTTTGGAGATAATGCAAAGAAGGATCAAGAAAATTATGGACAACCATGACCATCCGCTTCATGAGTGTCCTGGAAAAATGGTGTCTTCAGTCAGAGGCTTCTTCAAATTCGATTTCAGACATACCGCTAGGAAAGATCTTTAATGCCAACACCCAACTCTTTGAAGAAGTTGAATTAATGAGGTAAGTTTAATTTCCCTTTGGAATCAATAAATAATTTTTGAATTTCAATAAGGGATGGCTGAAGATGGTTTTTCAGTGTTTCCAGCCGCCTTCAGCTAATCACATTTATTGAACTGCCCCCTTTTATGATAACTCCCGGCACAAGGAGTTATATTTATGGTGTCAACTTGGTAAATTTTTAGTAAAAGCCTTCACCAGGTAAAAAGGTTAACTTAAGTTAACAATCTACTTTAAGTATTCTCTGTTCATTAAAGAGTCTGTATGCTAGATGCATGGTGTGGTCATGATTCACAGCATACATTATGCCAAGAAAGATTTTGCTGTGTCAGAAGGAAAGCAAAACAAAATTTTAATTCAGGAATTTAACCTCTCTGATGGTCAGATTGTTTTTTTTTTTAAATAGAGTCATTGAATGGAAAAAATATATACATATACAGTACCTATTGCAACATTTTCATTCTCTGATGTGTGTTGCTTCCGCATCATTTTAATACTAAGTACACATGACCAAAAAAACCAGTGATGTGTCTGGAAGGAAGAATTAAAAACAAATGCCATCCTATTTTTCAGAGACACTTTAAACAATCGATGGCCCCTCCAGAGTAATCCATATTCTCCAGATCCATATTTGCAAGTCCTGAAACATCAATTATCGTGTCGAATTAGTATTCAGAAGCCAGAAATGACGAGTAAGGCCTGCATATAGCAACACACACAGACTCCTCTCCAAATACTGAAGTTTTAATCATGTATAAATCACACACACACACACCAAATTCACATTCACCCCAAATAGCAATCCTTTTGTGAAAGGGGAAGTAAGGGCCCGAGACGGGGCGTGAAGCGCCGCTCGCTACCTAACGTACATAATGAAAAGTGCAAGCTCCGTCATTTTCTGGAGATAAAAGTGTTCTGATGAGAGCTGGAGACAATAGCAGGACATTAATCTCCTTGACGTACCAAGCTTTTGCTTTAAAACACTCGCTTCCCCCATTCAGGCCCGCTGTACGCTCCAAAAGCATATCTGGTTTTGTCACACACACACACACAGAATAACCTTTTGCAAATAAGATGGAAAACTGCTCAAGAGACAAAATACATGGACTGACTTACATCATAAACACATGTTCACCCCATCAGACTTGGATGACAATAGACATATTTACATGGACAAACTCATATGCTCCTGGAATCAGCAGAAGTTTTATAAAGCACAAGAAAAAAAAAAACTCTTTTAATGGGAGAAATCAAGCCATGTGGATTTCACTTCATTTTCAACTGGAAAACATTATCAACCAGTCTGCTCTGTTTAGTATGGAAAAATGTCAGGCAATTCTGATTGGTCTCCAGGTACTTCAAGCTTGAATTGAGGTACCTTTGAATTGGGACATTTGGAAAGACTGAGATAAACGACGGCCGTCTCTGAGCTGCCAAACGCTTCCCAACTTGGAATAATGAACTGAATTAAAGGTTTAGAAAGTAACAGGTCAGACATTTTCTGTACACTGCTTCACAAATTAATAAAAAAGACAGAAAGAAAGAAATTTGAATCCAGACATATGGTAGGACAATAGAACCCTGCTAAATCTGAGAAGTGGGTTAAAGGCATGATTGGTGAGTTTTACAGGTCTTCATGGACCAACAACACTTTCTAAGTTATCACTGAAATATGCATCATGTATGAGCAGCAAAAGTTTATCCAACAGGCCAAAAATAACTGCATCTTCCATAATTCAAGTTTCATCAGTTTGGATCTGAACCCATTTCAGTCCAGATGAACAGTTTTTTTTAAGGTTTTAAAAAATGATAACTGTATATATTGCATATATACACAACCACAATGATACATCAGATGACTGATGTATGCAAACCCGATCTACCAAAAACAGTACAGAATATCTGTGTACAGGAATATCTTAAAACATGAATGACACAGAAAATCCATTTTTCAAACGACAGTGTTACATGACCCAATGTTCTGTAAATCACCTTCAAATTGTCCTATTTACTTTTTGAACATGTACAATATGATAGACAAAAAAAAATGCTAACAAGTAATTTTCTGCCGTTTCCCTTTTCTTCTCGAACATTTGAAGCTCCATCTCTTCCTAAGGTTACAATAAGCTCAAAATGATGAGTTTGACCTTTATATTTCTGAGTTGTTTTGTTTTTTTAAATGTTATGCAGGGCAGATTTATCGTAATATTGCAGGACAGCATACAGTATGCGGTGCCTGAGAAGCATCTCATTCTTCCACCTTAGAAAATACTCCTTCATATCACCCTAAATATGAAGGTACAGTATACAGCTTTTTCTAATATTTTGCCAAGTGATTGATGGTTTGCTGAGCTGTACAGATCGCTGATTCTTGGGCATAAAGTGACGTGACGGTTTGACAAGCTTGAATAGCTCATGATCAGATGTTGGTATGAAATCTCTTCAGTTGGAAATTGCTTCTTCTCCATGTGGTTCCCCCTCCTCTCCCCCGACCCTGAGGTTGAGCACTGCTTTGCATACTCTGGACATTTTCCTGCTGATTTTGCAACACACCGATTTGTGCTGGTGCCCTTTAGTTGTGCGGACCAGATAGAGTGCAGCCTTTGTGAGCAACTAGCCCCTTCGCTAAGTTGAGTACAAACTAAATACAGACTTCCATTTTATGTCCTCATGCGGGGTGAGGTGAAAAAGTTTCAGGTCTCATCAAATGGAGAATGATCAACTTACACTGGAAGAAAAAAACACACACACACACAACACATTAATTATTCATGACTCAGCAGAAGATAAGGACCTCTTTGGCTGTTAAGTCATCCCTCTAGATGCCAGGCAACATCTGTTTGAGCAATTGGTCCCTTGCTACCTGAATGGTTAATTACCCAATGATTAAACTGGTTGACCGTATCGACACGGGGGTTTTTAGAGCCTCAAAAAGCAATACAAAGTCAGAGAAATATATATATAAATTTTTAAAACACTGATTTCTCAGAATTCTTCCTCTAGAACCTCCAATTGGTCCAGAAAACAAGTTCATTTCTTAAAACATTTTAGGTTTTCTTATTTCCTGTCAGCAAATTAAGCTGACCTGGCTGTTTTCTTTGACTGTTCAAGGTTTTAAGATTTTAGCTCTTAAAGCCTGAATCTTTCTTGTTTCTGTGAAATGTTAAAACACTCCAGATTTAAAAGTTTATTTTTTTCCCTCCTTCAGTTATTGTTGAAATCTTTTCTCATAGCACACCGTAGACATTTTGGAAATTAAATGTTTGAACTGTATTTTTTATCAAGTTAGAGTAATAAAAGTTGTTGGCTACAAAAAGGACATAATGCCTTCACCGAGAGTGGCATTACATTAAAAAAACTACAAAAAGGAAAATGAAGCTCTTTAAAAGAATAAAATTCAATATCATAAAAAAGTCCTTGTATTTATTATTTTGCCATTTTACTTTGTGAATTATTTTCTGGTATCTTCTCTGGTAAACCCAAAATAGATAACAGATCTGGCCTTTGCAGTTGAAGTACCTGTAGTAATAAATTAAGTGAACAATTGTTCACTTAAGAACAAATTTTCTTTCACTTTAGAGTAAAAGCACAGAGGTAAAATAAATAAATAAATAAATAGTAGATGCAGTTGTAAGGTCTTTTGCATGACAGTAATGTGATGTTGGTCTTTGAAATCTAATTATATTTCAGAAATACTGCAAAAATTGCCCATTTTCTAAATTGTGTCTATAGACGTTAAAAATCGTGATTGGCCAAACAAAATGCAACGGATCTTCTAAAACAAAGGAGGAGTCACTCTGAGTATCAAGGAGTGCATAAGTAAGTATTTCTTTCCCAGGATCCTTCACAGAGGACAGAAAAACTGGAATAATACTTGATGTGGCAGAAATGTTTCGGGTGAGTGCATGAGATAAAACACTGTGAGAAACCTGAGCTGTTTCTTCTGGAGAGATTGAAAACTGCTGACCAACATCCTGACATCTCACTCTGTCCTTGTGTAAACAAGTAGGATGATGTCGTCTACACTCTCCACAAACATGCCGCGTTTTACAGTCTTTCAATAAATGGCCTTTCCTTAAACATCCAAAACAAAGATGGTTCTGATATATAAATGATCTTTTGTCTTCCATTGATTTAACTGCAAATTTGGGACATTTAGCAACACTGTGTGATATGTCTGTACAAACCAAGCAAGGCAGTTTAGATTTCAGAACATGACCAGTTTCTTGTTTCTTGAACTCCGTACTGGTATTAAAAGTCTTAGCTTTCCTGGAAAGATCATTTGAAGAAGTTTTAGACTTTAACAAAAATGGAGAAGCAATAGGATTACATGCTATACGTGCTTCCTTTTGTATAAATCTAGAAAAACATTCAAAAGATGGATATTCTCCACACGCTTCAAGCACTTCAACAACAACTCTACTCCATTTACGTACAACCCAGTCTGGTCATTTCTTCAACATCTTATGATTTTCTTCACAATCATTTAAGATGGACAGTCCTTTTACTTGAGGCATAGCCTCTTCACAACTTTTCAAAAAGTCAGCAAAATCTCTGAGAGATAATGGATCATTTGGTGCAATCTTTGGCCAGGACATAAGTTTATCCCTAAATGGGTTTCCATATCTGTCCTGTACAACTGACCAAGCACCCTCATATGCATCCTCAGAGCTTCTGTAAAAGAAACCTTCCACAGCCTTTCGGGCTTCTCCAGAGAGAGAACCTTTCAAATACAACATTTTTCCCCAACAGAGATGGATTTTGAATCAATTAAAGTTGCAAATGATATCTTAAAGTCCACAAATTTCAAAGGGTCACCTAAGAATATGGCAGGTTCAGGAACAGGAAGGCGACTTAAACTCAATGAGCTCGTTAAGGCTTCAGCCAAGTTTACTGCAGGAATCTCAGAGCTTGAGGTGGTAGAATTGATGCAGCCCTTGCAGCTGACTTTCTTGGGTGTTTTAAAATTTGCACTGATTTAACCTCAGGCTTAAAATCAAGATTTTCCCCTTCTACCCCATCTTCTAGTCTGCTATAAACATCAAGCTGAGCTGCAGCCATTTTAACTTCCATATCTGTTTGCATTACCTTTAACTTGCTCTTCTCCTCATCAAGCTGCTGTAGCACTTCAGCTTCCTTCTGCTTCATTTCTGCCATAATCTGGGACTCATGACACTTCCAGTCACATTCAAGCTTACTGACTCTCGCATGTTGAGCTTCAATCTCCAACATGGATTTAACTTGTACCTTTTTAGCCGCAAGATCAGCTTCTGCCATTACACGCCCTTGAGAAACTTTGGAGCTGGTAATTGATGAACCACATGTACATGAAGAACATTCAGTAGAGATTTCTCCAAAAACAGACTGATATTCGTCTCTATTTAAGACTTCTCGCACTCTTTCCTTTTCAACTTCTTGATTAAATTTTTCTTCAACAATACCCCCTTCTAAACGCTTACACACAAGATCATAAATCTCATTTGTTAGTATAGTACAGGCATCTAGTTTCTGCACAATATCTGGAGTATTTAAAGAATTACGTTGAAAAAACTCATAATTCTGTTTCACTTTATCAAGACTGTTTTGGATCTGCTGATTTATTTCATCCAGATTTTCCTGAGAGCAAAAACCCTTTAATTTCGTCCTGGCTTCTCTGGCGATTTGTTTCCAGGATGCATAAGATTTAATCCATAAACAATCTGCGTCATACCTAATTTAGAAAATTCTTAATTTACTTTAGTCTACCATCTGTTACAACATATATACACATACATACTTTTAAGTACAATTCAACAACCTGGATGTCCATGTGACAATATTTTATTAACATTTATTCAAAAAAAAACCTACTGTATTGTTTTTACCTCTAAAATAAATATTTCTCAAATATCTATTGTTACAGCTAATCATGGATCCATTTAAGTGAATTTAAAGCAAGGACACTCTGCGCTCGGAGATTCGGATCAACTGACAAAACAGTTGGATTTTTATTTTGCAGATTTTGGTTCAGCTGCTAAATAAAAGCTGGAGAGTTTATATTTTGGAAACCAGTGTAGAGTCTGAAAACTTGTTATATATTTAAAACTCAATAATACATCCAGGCTGAAGCCTTTGTGCTATGAGTGACCTACACATTCAACAGACTCAGGCTGCCATATACAGATAAACACCACAGCTGGGAGGTCCAACATATACAAACAGTGGTGCCAAAGCACGTTGACATGTGGCAAGAGGAAGATGGAATCGAACCTACGCCCTTCCTATTACAAGACAACAACGCTACTCTCAGAATCTTGACTTTTGGATCCCACAGAGGAATGTTACTGACAACCTCAAAATATACTTCAGTTTTCCTGATTCAGCTCAATTCTTCCTCTAAAACCAGGTTCTGAGTCTCTGACGTCAGCAATTATAAATCACTGCAATTAATAAACATGATTTGATTTTAAAATAATTGGACATCATTTATTCTCCTTGTTAATTTATCATTTCTCTTTCATACGTTTTATTCATTGTTAGCTTTCAGTGCCTGCGATGGACTGGTGACCTGTCCAGGGTGAACCCCGCCTCTCGTCTGGTGACAGCTGGAGCTGGGCCCCACCGGCCCCCCTCACCACCCTGCAGGGATCAACGTGTTCAGATCATGGATGGAAAGATTTGATGGTAGATTGTCTCCCTTAAGACCTCACTGAAAACAGCTTCATAGTTGATGCCTCAACATCAACTGATTCTATCATATTGCTGACTATTTTCTCTACTTCTAACATAAACAGGTAAAGAAGTAACCTAGAAATGTTTTCCCAGCCCAGGCATCCGGTCCCAATCATCATCAGTTCTGATGATGTCACATGCACAGCGAGTCCGCTACGTCTTAAAATTGTAAGTCAGACTTTTTTCTTTGCCATTTTTCTGTACTCTTTAAAATACAAATGTTCTTTTTTGTAGGTTTCTGTAAAGTGCAGTGAATGGGAATGTTCTGCCGTTGATCCTCACTGTTCTTAGGAAGGAGAAATGTCAGTATGTTTGCAATAATACTGGAATACTGTGATATTAAATTAAAACAATACTCTGTCCTTGGTTAAATATTTTTCACATTTCCTCTAAAGTGTACCTATTGTTTCATTGTACTAATTTTCATAAGCATGTTGTCTGCAAATTTTGAATGTATTGACAATTTGTACAATTCTGTAATAGTATATTGGCAATGTACTCTTGAAAAATGTAAATATATTTAAAATAAAATGTGATTTGTTATGCATGCCTGCATCCAACTCTATGACCAACATTCACCATCCGACCCGATGGAACTGGAGAGGTTCTGAAGGAGGAATGGCAGAGGATCCCCAAATCCAGCTGTGAAAAACTAGTTGCATCATTTCCAAGAAGACTCATGGCTGTACAAGCTAAAAAGGGGTTTCTACTGAGCAAAAGGTCTGAATACTTATGACCATGTGATGTTTCAGTTTTTCTTTTTTTAATAAATTTACAAAGCTTTCTACAATTCTGTATGTTTTCTGTCAAGAGGGGATGCTGAGTATACATTAATGAGAAATAATATGAACTTTTCTGAGATTAGCAAATGGCTGCAATGAAACAGAGTGAGAAATTTAAAGGGGTATGAATACGTTTCATTCATTAATTCACCAGGGACTTTGATTTTCCTCATTAAAACAAAATCAGAGTAAAGGAAAAACATGGATGTTTGAAATGTCCGTGATTGTATTCAGTGACTCAAATATAAAATACATAAAACAACTTTCCTAGCAAGTTGGCAAACAGCTGTGGAAATTATTGCTGTGATTCAACCAACAATTTTATGATTTTCTAATGAGCAAACATTTAAAACCAGAAAGACTCAGAAATGGAGCGATGGTCAGAAAGAGGTCAAGTTTTCCATATTAAAGAAAGTCCATAAAGTAACGCATTTGATCCAAAATGTCTGATTCAATCTGGATTTTCTACTGATAAAAGCCCAGAGAAATCCTCTCTGATCAATAAATTATTGACTTCATATTGAAATATTTTCCATCCACCAATCAGGAACCCAGATATCTCAGCCGGGCCACAAACACTCAGAACCTACTGGTACCAGTTTGACTCCACTATGAAACTGGGAGCAAACTCAGCTTGTTGTCTGGGTTACAGATGAAAACTCAGAGAAAATCAGAGTTCCTGATTGAAACCAGGTGCTGCAGCTCAGCATCATAACCAGAACCAGAACCAGAACCAGGCCCAGTTCTGGTTCTGGTTCTGTCCAGCAGCTCAAAGAGAGAAAACCCAGTCAGGACTGGAAACCAGAAGAATGTGGAGTTAAAACTCACCTGATCAGATCTTTGCTTCTCCTTCTGTTCACACAAACCGAGTCGGAACGAACTGGACCCGATTCTCCAGAACTTGGACCGGACCCACCTGAGGCTCCGCCCCCTCTCACAGCAGAGGTGTGTTGCTAATGAGAAGAATCCTGTCTGATCATCACTACCAGGAAATAAATGGAAAATAACAACCAGTTCACATTTCAGTTTAAAGATTATTTATGTTTAAACATTTCAAGATTTTTTTTCCATGACTATTTCATTAAATTAATAAAGATTTTCAAGTTGATCAGATTCAGTTTTATCTATAAAGACTTTTATAAAATAGCCAAAGCTGCACCAAGTTTCTGCTCAGCAACACAATAAACCACTAATAATAGTTTCTGCTTGTTCTAATCCTCAGCGCTCACGTAGCAGAGCTCACTTCATTTAAGCCTCCTGCCTCTGACTCCCCAGAGGATCCATCACTCTGCGTCTCTGAGGTCTGAGTCCGGGTCCAGAAAATTATCTTTACACCCGTCTGGCCCCCCGGCACTGCAGAACAGGACATTACCTGTCCAGATCGCTACAAAAACATTGACAAAAAAACAGAAATATAAAATACAGCGGACCTAATTCAAACCTAATTCAACATTTATAAAGAATCCTATGTTCTTTTTTCTTGCACCCCTTCAAATAAAGTCTTACCAAATTTACTTCCTTGCAACAACATTGTTTTAAATAATATCACACCCTGGTTCACTTACACCTGCTTAGTTGTTTATGCTGTGGATTAATTTCACATTGAAACATTGTAAATAAAACATCAGCAAAACAAGAAGTGAACACTCACCTGATCCAGACGCTGCTCTGCTGCTGCATGGAGTCTGAACCGGTTCTGATCCAAACCTGACTAGAGCTGACACACCTGAGGCTCCGCCTCCTTCCAGGTGACAATAAACACCTTTATTTTCATGTTTTCCTTTGTATGAGTTGAGCTGTAAAACTTTAGGTCAGATTTGAACTTTTTCAGGTTTTTCTCAGTTTTCTGCTCATTTCCAACCAACATTTTATTGCAGGAAATCATTTCAGGAAGGAACCAGAAGATTCAGGAGTCTGGGAGATGAGACTGTAACCGACCTGAACACTGAGGCCCCAGAGCGCCCCCTGCAGGATCTGCTGCACCATTAACCAGACAGAAATGGCAGTTTTATACAAGTTATTATTCTAATTCAATAGCTGATTTAATTCATCGAGTTTTGATTGAAAAGATTGATTCTCATCTGTTTTATTAAAAAAACATCTTCAGTCTGAATACTGCAAAAATAAACTGCTGGCTAAATTAGTAGCTTAAAGCTGAAATCAACTTGAGATGTTTCTGCTTTTACTCATTTAAGCTGTGAAACTAAATGTGAAAACTTATAATACAGCAAAAATGGCCTGGAGGATTAAAATGAAGGTTTAGTTATTATATGTGTACACAGTCAGCTGCATAAAAAATACACAAAGATTTTTTTAAAACTTTATTTCAATGATGAGGTAAAACTTCAAGATTTAGCTTTTACAATGAACATAAAATATATAAAATCTTTTTTTTTCCAGGTTCCACATGTTCCTGAAAACTGCTCTAAGATCAGAGTTTCTGTAGGACATCCAGTTCTAAACTGGTTAAACTGGTTTCTCTGATGGAAGCTGAAGTTTCTCTGCAGTTTCCAGTAAAGCATCTTTTTATCTGTGGAGCTTTGAGGAACATTTTCATGTCAGCAGAAGGAAGAAGCAGCAGAGAAAAGAGGTTTGAAGTGTCTTTCATGGCTTCAAAGCTGAACTGAAAATGATTCCCATGTTTCCATTCTCAGACCATTTCTGGTTCCAGGATGAAAATGAATCAGAGAGAAAAAAGATAAACTTTCCAGTTGAATCCAGTTCAGATCAAAACTCCATGAAGCCTCTAAATGGAGCCCAGTTTGAATTGGATCTTTATTGATCCAAAGAGACAAACAATATCAGACACTAAATGACAGACTCTTGTCTGTCATTTAGTGTCTGATATTGTTTTCCTCTCGTTTATTTTCTCTTGAAAATAAACGAGAGGAAAACCTTGGAGGTCAGAGGTCATCATCATGATCCAGTCAGAGTCTCTAAAGACTCAAACTGCTGCAGCTTCAACCTCTGAGGATCAGCAGGACACTGAGACCATTTTCTACTTCACAGAGATCAGAACCTGCAGAGAGAAGAAGGAAGGAGAGAGCAGATCAGTGAGTGTTTCCAGCCTCTCTCCAGCAGCAGTCAGTGACGCAGCACATCCACTAGATGGTTTCCAGGCTGCAGTCAGACTGATCTCAGAGCTGTGACCAAGATGAACCTGATCAGTTGTTTCCTGTTGAACTGAGAGAACAAACAGATCTGAGATCAGATCTGCTGCTGCCACAGTTTGATGGATGAGGACCACTGTCTCTAGACATGTTGGACGGCTGGACGCTGGAGTCCAGCTGGACTTCCTGGAGACATGGACACAGCAACAACACTCATCTTCACACCAACACAAACGCAGGAACACAGCAAGCTGCTGCTCCTCTGATTGGCTGATTGCTGTCTCTGTGTCCAATCAGGAAGCCTGAACCATTCTCCTCCCACTGAGAAGCTGCAGCTTTAAGAGAGTTTGTAGAAATCTGCTGTCAGAGTTTGTTGGTTCTGATCAGGAGGAAACCAGAACCACAGCTCCATGAAGCCAGCAACTTTGTTCTGAAGGAGAACCGGGCCACACACACAAACACACACACGCAGACATGCATACACATACCTGTGTGTGTGTGTGTGTGTGTGTACACATATACACATACATACTTTTAAGTACAATTCAACAACCTGGATGTCCATGTGACAATATTTTATTAACATTTATTTAAAAAAAACCCTACTGTATTGTTTTTACCTCTAAAATATATATTTCTCAAATATCAATTGTTACAGCTAATCGTAGATCCGTTTAAGTAAGTTTAAAGCAAGGACACTCTGCGGTCGGAGCCGCGTTCGGAAGTGCGGTCGTGTTGTGTTGTTGCTATATTGAAATAGTGGAAAATCAGCACCATTAGACGTAGTTCAGATTTTGTTCTCTCTTTACTCTCGTCCTTCTCTACCACATACAGCGTATTTTGTCACATCATTCTCAGAGCTCCCCCTTCTGTCCTTTTTATGCAATAGCAGAACATAACATTTTCCCTTTTCCTGAAACAATTACTTAAATGTAACATTTGCACTGGATAACTCACAGCGGAAAGCTAAGTTTGTAAAATTACCATTTCCATAACCAACAGCAATCTGAAAATTTTACGAACCATATTAGCTAAGGCAGCAACAGTACATTAAATGAATGTCAGCATTAGAACAAAATTACCAGTTTCACTGTTAACCATAAGCATTATAGTATGAACATTTAAACCTCTTTAGTTTTACTGTATTTTACTTTAGTAGAACAGTAGTATATCTTTACTTGTCTTATAGAACACTAATACCAGTCTGAACAGCAGTGTTGTATAGTAACGAAGTAAAAATACTTCACTACTTTACTTAAGTAGAGTTTGGAGTACTTCATACTTTCCTCGAGTACGAAAATTTTTGATGACTTTCACTTTTACTTCACTACATTTCCGAACTTAATTGCGTACTTTTACTCCGATACATTTTCAATGTGTGGTTTAGTTACTCGTTACAAAAAAGCGAGAGAGAGAAACAAATTGTTTTGACCCCACCTACTGATTAGCAAGTAGGCTACCGAACAAAGTCCGTAGCCTGGGCTTGTTCATCACCTCCAATAGGATACACCTGTTTCGCTTCTCCCATTGTTGGGGAAATCAGACATCAGAACACCTTACAGCGGGTGGGTGGGGGGGACGACGAACAGAGAAGGGTGCTGCCCGCACTGACGCGGCTCAGGGATTACGTGACACGCAGCGCCGTGCCCTATAATGCACTGTAAGCTATGTAATGTGTTTGAGGCAGTTGACCAAAATCCCGGACAATATTTAAATTCCCCCCGGACATCTTTTTAGGTCTGAAAAGTAGGACATGTCCGGGAAAAAGAGGACGTCTGGTCACCCTAGTTCAATGGGGGACAGAAGCCATAGCGATAGCAATTTAGACTAAATTTAACGAATATAGGAAAGGCATGCAAGTTCAAAACCACAAACAATTAACATGTGCTACTCTTTAAAACTGGAACAATTTATTAGCAGGTTTCATTTTGCCTGCACTTGGTTGGGTACATTATTTTACGTTTATTTGACAAGTTTACCAAAATATAAGAAATGTCATTCAAACTTGCCTTGTTTTACTTTTTACTTGTACTTTTCATTACATTACTTGAGTACATCCATTTTTACAGTAATTTCCATACTTAAGTACAAGAAGTTTCAGATACTTTAAGACTTTTACTCAAGTAACATTTCAGTCAGTGACTTCGACTTTTACCAAAGTCGTATTTTGGAGAGGTACTTGTACTTTTACTTGACTCTGAGATTTCAGTACTTTATACAACACTGCTGAACAGTAGGATTTACATAAAGTTTCACTTTATCTTACAAAACCTGTCAACCATCTTGGTGCATTTCTAGGTCTCTGACTTCTTCTAAGTGTAGCAGCAGATTCATTATTGTTTCCTGGCAGTGCAAAGGTATCAAATACAGTATCACTATTTTGTTCTGAACCAGCTAAGGTTTGTTTTGGGAAGTGTGCAAGTTTTGAAGCATTCCACTTGCGTCCGTCGTTTAATAAGAAAGTGTTTTGTCCAACTTTCTTCATGACAGTCCGTGGTTCTGTAAATCTTGAAGATCCTTTGGAAACGTGATCAGGTCTGCGAACACGAAGTGTGTCACCCACTTTGACTGTTGGTACTTTAGCTCTCATTTTCTTGTCTGTGTATTCCTTCATTTTATTTTGCTTTTGTTTCACTCTCTTTTGTATTTGGGCATGTGTTTTGCTTTTTAGTTCTACTGGGAGTATGTTTAACTTGGTGCACATCTTTCTGTTTCTCTGTAGCTCAAATGGGGTTACTCCGGTGGTTGATTGAGGAGTAGCTCGGTAGTTGTGCAGGAATTCTGTTAGTTTTTTTCCATGAACTGTGACTTCTTTCAGATGTCTGTATACAGTCCTTAAGTACTCTGTTGAATCTTTCCACAGCACCATTTGCTTTAGGATAGTATACACTGGACCTTAAGTGCTGTATCTCTCTCTCCCTCAGAAAATTACTAAATGCATGAGAAGTAAACTGACAACCATTATCTGAGACAAGGTATATCAGATTACCCTCCCTACTGAACACAGTGGCTAAGAGCGAATGACAACATCTGTAGTGACAGTAGAAGTGAATGCAACCTCAGTCCAGCTGGACTTCCTGGAGACATGGACACAGCAACAACACTTATCTTCACACCAACACAAACGCAGGAACACAGCAAGCTGCTGCTCCTCTGATTGGCTGATTGCTGTCTCTGTGTCCAATCAGGAAGCCTGAACCATTCTCCTCCAACTGAGAAGCTGTAGCTTTACTGGGAACACTGGATCTTTGCTTTGATGCTAACTGGGTTTAGTTCAATATGCTGACAGCAGCTGGACTCACTACAAACATTTACTTACATTAAAGTCTTTACAAGATCCTCCAGCTGCTGAACATCTGAATCCTTCAGATTGTTTCTTCCCACGTTCAGTATTGTCAGACGGGTCGGGTTGGACTTCAGAGTTGAGGCCAAATAATCACAGCTGATCTTTGACAAACTGCAGCTGAACAATCTGAATAAAGAATAAAAGATGTGAGCTGAAGCCAACAGGATGCAGGTTAACCAGTCCAACAGAACCAGTTAAAGATTCTCATCAATATTAATGCCAACAAGCTGCTGCTTCAATAAAGACCTGCTGACTTCAGAACCAGAACCAGAACCAGAACCTGGTACTGGGTCATGTTGTGTTGGAGGATTTTAGTCAGTAAAATCATTCCAGGTTCTGATCAAAGTGTTGAAGCATCAATCATTGATTATTGATTAGTTCCTGTCAGATTTCAGGAATTCACTTTTCTAGACTGGGTTGAATGACCTTTGACCTGCTTCACATGAGGGGGATTTCTACACACTGGGGGTCCGAATGCTGTCCTGTTCTGACCTCAGATCAGCAGGTCCAACTCAGTTACACAGAGGGACTAAATTAAACTCTGGATCCAAGTCCAGGAACAAACTCAGAAAATATTTATTAGAACAGAAGAAATTAATTTGATTTATGATCAATTATATATAATTATTCACAGAAATATCAATAATTATATAATTACATACATCAATGTCTCCAGTCTGCAGCCATCAGTCTGTAGAAAACCACAGAGCTCCTTCACTACAGAACCTTCCAGGTTGGTTCTGCTCAGGCCCAGTTCTGTCAGATGGGTCGGGTTGGACTTCAGAGCTGAGAACAGAGAAGTCCAGCTGGTCTCTGACAAACTGCAGCCCCTCAATCTGAATAAAGAATAAAAGATGTGAGCTGAAGCCAACAGGATGCAGGTTAACCAGTCCAACAGAACCAGTTAAAGATTCTCATCAATATTAATGCCAACAAGCTGCTGCTTCAATAAAGACCTGCTGACTTCAGAACCAGAACCAGAACCTGGTACTGGGTCATGTTGTGCTGGAGGATTTTAGTCAGTAAAATCATTCCAGGTTCTGATCAAAGTGTTGAAGCATCAATCATTGATTATTGATTAGTTCCTGTCAGATTCCAGGAATTCACTTTTCTAGACTGGGTTGAATGACCTTTGACCTGCTTCACATGAGGGGGATTTCTACACACTGGGGGTCCGAATGCTGTCCTGTTCTGACCTCAGATCAGCAGGTCCAACTCAGTTACACAGAGGGACTAAATTAAACTCTGGATCCAAGTCCAGGAACAAACTCAGAAAATATTTATTAGAACAGAAGAAATTAATTTGATTTATGATCAATTATATATAATTATTCACAGAAATATCAATAATTATATAATTACATACTCCAATGTCTCCAGTCTGCAGCCTTCAGTCTGTAGAAAACCACAGAGCTCCTTCACTACAGAATCTTCCAGGTTGGTGCTGATCAGGTAAAGTCCTATCAGATGGGTCGGGTTGGACTTCAGAGCTGAGAACAGAGAAGTCCTGCTGGTCTCTGAAAAACTGCAGTTCAATCTGAATAAAGATAAGATAAGATGAGATAAGATTTATTGTCATTGTCATCAACAGATTACGAGATTGAGATTTGCTCGACTCGAGTTAAGATGCAGGTTATGTGTATATACATAATATACAAAGATAAAGAAATGAATAGTACAAAATGAGAAATAAATAGACATCAGAAGATGGTTGCAGCGCCTGGAGGTGTCGCAACAGAATTTACATTTTTAACAAAGTGGTGTCAAGAGCAGAAGTTCCTATGCCTTTGAATTTAGTGCCATGATTGCCATCGGGTAAAAACTGTTTTTTAGGCGATTTGTCCTGGTTTTTATTGCTCTGTATCTCTTGCCTGATGGCAGCAGCTGGAAGAGACCATGGCCAGGGTGTGAAGAGTCATTTAAAATGTCCAAAACTTTCTTGTGGAGCCTGGAAGTGTAAATCTGTTCCATAGTGGGGAGGGGGCAGCCTATGGTTCTCTCTGCTGCCCTAACAACCCTCTGGAGCGCCTTCTTGTCCGCAGATGTGCTGCTGTCGTACCAGACACACAGACTGTACGTGAGCACACTCTCTATGGAGCAGTGATAGAAGGCCTGCAGCTGGTCTGAGGGGAGACGGTTCTTCTTGAGTATTCTCAGAAAGTACAGTCTCTGCTGTGCCTTCTTCAACAGCTCCTTGGTGTTGGTGCTCCAGGTTAGCTTGTCCTCCAACTCCATGCCCAGAAACCTGAACACTGGGACCCTCTCCACACAGGTCCCACTGATGGTGGGATGTCCGTTTTGTTCTTCCTGAAGTCGATCACCAGCTCCTTTGTTTTGGAGGTGTTGAGGAGCAGGTTATTGACTTTGCACCACTCTGACAGCCGCTTCACCTCATCCCTGTACTCCAGCTCCCCCTTCCCGCCTGAGATGAGACCAACAACAGTCGTGTCATCTGCAAACTTTATGATCTTGTTGCTGAGGTGGTTGGAGACACAGTCATGAGTGTAGAGGGTGTAGAGAAGTGGGCTGAGCACACAACCCTGTGGCGATCCGGTGTTCAGGCTCAGAGCAGTGGAGGTGTGGGGGCCCAGTCTGACCCTCTGAGAGCGACCTGTTAGGAAGTCCAGGATCCAACTGCAGGTGGCTGATGGGAGCCCAAGGTTTGCTAGCTTGGACACCAGATGTTAGGGAAGTATAGTATTAAATGCTGAGCTGAAGTCCACAAAGAGCATTCTGACGTAGCTCCGCTGCTTCTCTAAGTGGGTCAGGGCAGCATGAAGTGCTGTGGATACAGCGTCCTCTGTGGACCTCTTTGCTTTGTAGGCTAATTGGAGAGGGTCCAGCTCAGCAGGCAGGCCAGCGAGGATGTGACTTTGCACCAGTCTCTCGAAGCACTTCATGATGATCGGTGTGAGTGCCACTGGGCGGTAGTCGTTCAGGGTGTTGATGTTGGTTCTTTTCGGCAGGGGGACAATGATCAAAAGATTTTTAAAATGAAATAAAAGATGTGAGCTGAAGCCAACAGGATGCAGGTTAAAACTGAAACATGAACAAATAAATAATAAAAATGTAGAAAATTAATTTCCCTGAATGTAAAAGAAACATGATGAACTGATTCTAACATCTGATCCAGTCAAACTGGTTTAAAGAGTCCAAACCAGCAGAACCAGAACATTTGATCAATAAAGAAACTCAAAGTTTTCTATCAGCCTGGATGAGTTGAGCTATTTCTGCTGGTTCCTGATCATCAGCTGGAGACCCGACTTGGTAACTGGATCAGAACCTTTGTTCATTAATGGCCTTGGGTTCTTATTAAAGCTGCTGAAAGCCAATGGAGGCCATTATTTCCTAAGGAGACGTGACCTGATGAAGCATCATCACAGAGACGAGGCTCCAACCGACTGACAGCTGTCAGACTGAAGAGGACGGTTCCTCTCTGACCCGGCCCAACAGAACCACAGCTTCAGGACAAAGCTGAGGAACCTGCTGCTGCTGCAAACCTCACTTTCATTCATTTCATCTAGATTTGCTTTTCTACAATCAGTCATTTCTTAGATTTGGTCATTAATGATGATTTGAACTTGTCAGTGTTTGTGGCTCGACTCTGGAGGAACAACATTTCATTCTGGATGTAAAGATGAGAATCAGAAATGAGAAATAAAACAATCTGAATCTTTACCAAACCAAACTGAAACATCTCCATCATTAATTTACATCATTTGAATTATTTTACTCATTTTGTTCATCAGTTAAAAACATTTTAAAGTAAAAAACTGAAAAACAAAGTTCAATAATCTCAAAGTCTGAAATAAGAAAAAAATAATATATAAGGTAAAAAGTTTTAGAGATTTTATTCTGACATTTTAACAGGTTGTTTTAAAATAAAATATATTAGAATAAAAGCATTAATTAAACTAATGTTTAAAGTATAAATGAAGGATTTTATTGTATAAATAAAGAAAACAAACCTCAGATTCTTCACTTTACTGACTGAACTCTCCAGGATCTCAACCAGAGGCTTCAGATCAGAGTCTCCACCTCCTTCTATGTTGATCTGATTTATTTCCAGTTCAGTCAGATCTGGGTTGGACTTCAGAGCCGAGGCCAAAACTTCACATTCAGCCTTTTTGAGCGAACAGTCACCAAGTCTGTGATTAGAGAAGAAATACATTCAGTTCTAATGAAATCAATCTGGATCATAAACAGACTAAAATATGATAACAGTGATGTCATCATCTGATCAACATCTGATCTTCAATTTACTGAGTTTGACCCCACAGAGAATCTGTGCAGTTCCTGGTTAAAGTCCAGGTTCTGGTTCTGGTTCTGGTCCAGGCTTCATGTCCTCAGACCTTCAGCTGCAGTCAGATGTTGAAGATCTTCTATCATCTGTGAAGGAAAGTTCAGTTTTCTCTGCAGCATCTGATGGAGCTGCAGCATCAGAGCCTCAAAGGAGCTGAAGCAGCTGATGAAGAGGCTGACTGAGCTGATGAAGGAAACTACTGGAGATGATGGAGAGGAGGAGGAACTGCTCACAGCTCGGACTTGGACTAGACCGTGTGGCTCAGAGGAACAAAGGTTTGGATGTTAGAAGAAATTGTTGCTAAACTCTTAAAGAGCTGAAGACCAAAACAGAGCGTTTGGGTCCAGCAGCATTTTTCATGGTGAAGCTGTGAAAGTTCTCCAGTAACTAGAAGAGGCTGGGATGTCTAAAGAGTTGAAGCTCATGTCTCTCCAGGTCTTCATGGCTAACAGCTTCAACAAAAGCTGCAGATGAAGAGTTGATGAGGAAAATGGTTCCAGCTCTGGAAGCAGAGTTCTCAGAGCTTTGGGAGGATCTGACAGAAACTAGGACTTTTTCTGGAGCCAGACAACAATCACCACATTTTGCTCTCATTTACAAACTCAGAGGAAACTAGTGGGAGGAGGAAAAGTTGGTTCACTAAGTTTCTAACTGGTTTCCATGACAACAGCAGCATTTATTGGGGTTATTTTAAAGTGTCCATCAAACCTAAACAGTGATTTTATAAAAAAAAGACAAAGATCCTAAAAGGAGTAGCGGCTCAATGAGTGAAGAGGAGTTTAAAGTGTAAAAGTCTCTCTGGCTGATTGGATCTTTCAGACAAAATAGATTTTTTTCTAGAGTTCAGGGTTTTCTATTCATTTAAACATGAAAACTGATAAAAAGATAAATATTTTTAAAATGATCAAAATGTCTAAAACCAGAAGCTGCAGCTGTCCTGGATGAGCTGAATGTTTAGATGGTTGAATGGCTGAAATAGTCCAGAGGATGAAGGAAGAAGTTAAAGACCAAAAACATCCAGAAGCAACTTGAAGAAGAAGAAGAAACAGGAGGACAATAGAGCTGAATCAGCATTCACACAATGAAAACATCTGGACTCACCGAGCCTTTCTGCAGTTCCTCACAGCTGGAACCAGTCTCTGTCGTCCTGATTCTGATGTATTGTACTTCTCCAGGTCCAACTCATCCAGAACCTCTGACATCTGCAGCATGAAGGCCAGAGCTGAACAGTCAGTCACTGAGAGCTGCTTCCCTGAATCCAGCAGCCGTTGGATCTCCTGATAAAATGAGACGTCGTTCATCTCCACCAGACAGTAGAAGATGTTGATGCTTCTGTCAGTAGAGATTCTATCAGTGTTCATCTTCTTCAGGTTGGTGATGATTCTCTGGATGGTTCCTGGACTGTTCTCTGTCTGACCCAGCAGATCTTCTAAGAGTCTCTGGTTGGACTCCACAGTGAGACCATGAAGGAAGCGGACAAACAGGTCCAGGTGGCCATTTTTACTGCTGAGGGATTCCTCCATGACTTTCTTCATGAACTCATCTAGAGATGTTTCTCTGTATTTTTCTCCCAGAAACGTCTTGATCACCTCTGACTTCCTGCTGGTGAAACAGTGGAGCATGTAGACTGCAGCCAGAAACTCCTGGATGCTCAGATGAACAAAGGAGTAGACGGAGATGTCGCACGTCCCTCTCTCTCTTTTAAACATTTCAGTGAACACTCCTGAGAACAACGCAGCATCTTTGATGTTGATGCCGCACTTTTTGAGCTCTTTGTCATAGAAGATCAGGTTTCCCTCCAGCAGCTGCTCAAAAGCCAGTTTTCCTAGAGACTCAATCAGCTTCTTGTTCTCTGGACTCCAGATTGATCTTGTCTTTTTTCCTCCATCATACTTTTCCTTCTTGATTGCGAAGTTAACCTCCAGGAATGCTATGTACATCTCAGTCAGAGTCTTTGGCAGTTTTTCTCCCTCTCTGGTCTTCATCACATCCTCCAGAACTTTAGCAGTGATCCAGCAGAAAACTGGGATGTGACACATGATGTGGAGACTTTTTGATTTCTGGATGTGGGAGATGATCCTGCTGGCCTTCTCTTCATCATCTCTGAATCTCTTCCTGAAGTACCCCTCCTTCTGGGGGTCAGTGAACCCTCTGACCTCTGTTACCATGCCAACACACTCAGCAGGGATCTGATTGGCTGCTGCAGGTCGTGTGGTTATCCAGAGGAGAGCAGAGGGAAGCAGTTTCCTCCTGATGAGGTTTGTTACCAGAACATCCACTGAGTTGGACTCTGTAACATCAGTCAGGATCGGATTGTTCTTGAAATCCAGAGTAAATCGACTTTCATCCAGACCATCAAAGATGAACAGAACCTGGAACGTTTCAAAGCTGCTGATTTCTTTGGTTTTAGAAAATAATTTATGAATCAGTCCTAATAAGTTGAACTTTTCTTCTTTCAACATATTCAGCTCTCTGAAAGTGAATGGAAATATGAAATCAATGTTCTGGTTGGTTTTGCCTTCAGCCCAGTCCAGAGTGAACTTCTGTGTTAACAGTGTTTTCCCAATGCCAGCCACTCCCATGGTCATCACTGTTCTGATTGGTTGATCTCTTCCAGGTGGGACTTTAAAGATGTCTTCTCTTCTGATTGTTTCTTGTTTCCTGGATGCTGTTTCAATGTGTCTGACCTCATGTTCCTGGTTGACCTCTCTAGTTAACCCCTCTGTGATGTGGAGCTCTGTGTAGATCTGGTTCAGAACGGTTTGATTTCCAGGTTCAGCGACGCCTTCAGAGAGACTCTGGAACTTCATCTTCAGAGACGCTTTATGGTCACTCTGACACCGAATATCAAAATCTGAAGAAAGAGACAAAGACAGGAGAGGAGACACTTCAGCTGAACATAAGGAAAACAATAATTTTTTGATATTCTCAGAGACAATTTGTGCATCAGCTTTAATGGATGAGAAAAAAGTAAATCAATAAATAAAAAGCCCAAATTTTATAAAAACTCTGCATGGTAAGAAGAACGAAAGTCACGACTGTAACTACGGTTCAATGAATCCCAGATGACCGCCAGAGGCGGAGCTTAAAGCACTGAATGATCTCTCTTGCACAGGTCGAGAATCTTATACCAACATGGTCACATGTGACCCCCGGTGACACCAGTAAGTCTATATAGTCACGTGACAATGACAGATCAGTTCCTTAATCTTCTCGTGAAACACGATGATTCTGAGGGACCGAGCGCTCTGGCGGTCATCCGGGATTCATAGAACCGTAGTTGCAGTCAAAACTTTTGTTCTATTTCATCCCTACTGACCGCCAGAGGCGGTGATTAAAGCACTGGATGACGATTACCGACAGAGTCCTGAGAAATCACACACAGAAAAGAAACAACCCCGAAAACATGCCCACCTCACTGGGATGATGATGAGCGCTGGGATAGGATCCCAGGTGAAAGGTGGCCCAGTTAACCCTGTAAAACCCAGCAAAGGTATTTGGGGATGACCAAGAGGCTGCTGCACATATAGCCTCCAGAGTGACCCCAGACACCCAGCATCTCACGCTCACAGGACTCGGTCAGGTCGAGCTGAAATCGCCACTCTTGACCCGTAAACCGACGAGCGAATAGGCCAGGAAACACGGCTGCACAATGTAACAAAAGCAAACCTGAAGCAGCTACGATAATAAATAAAGACAAGCCAGATATGGAGGCACAATATAAGAAAAAGCAATCCCAAAAACGGAAATTAATTGAAACCTTCAATTCATCCATGTGCTGAAGATGTTTGACCATCAATCTGCAGGCTCTCTGTTCTTCTTCATCACAGCATCTATTTTGTTGCAGTCCTTGTCTGCTCTGGTTTGGTTCTTCTCAAGTTTACCTTCTATCTCTGAATGTTTAAAGACGCGATCTGATAGAAGGTCATCAAGGAGCTGTTAACTCTCAATATTATTGGTGAATATTGTGATGAAAATATTGACTGATTAACAAACATTTTCATCACTTTTTTTCTCCT
The DNA here is from genome assembly GCF_003331165.1 of Xiphophorus hellerii. Lineage (NCBI taxonomy): Eukaryota > Metazoa > Chordata > Actinopteri > Cyprinodontiformes > Poeciliidae > Xiphophorus > Xiphophorus hellerii. Next base: position 13,162,097 of record NC_045695.1, on the reverse strand, counting down.
TTCTTTATCATCACCAGCACATAAGTTCCAGTTACACCAGCTGAAATAATTGATCACTAAAAGACTTTTAAACCTTAAATTTCCAAATCTCAACTAAAGACGTGGATCTGGTCCAACAGAGACGACAGGAGGCTCTGATTGGAGGAGTTCAGTCTCACCTGGAGAACAGCTGCTCTGATTGGCTGTCGGCCGTTCAGCTCCTGTTCTGGGTCTTTCTTCACACTCACAGCTCCTGTAAAGACATTTCTTCATCAGTGAAATATTTCACTATCAACAGGCTGGAGCTGAACATGTTCATGAAGGTCCACCACAAACTAGAGACCAGAACTGGGTCAGAACAGAACCTGAGATCATTGATGATCTCTGGTTTTAAGTATTTCATTGAATTATATTTGGTATCATGACTGATACCAGTGTTCCCAGTCTGGAAGATGCTGGGTTTCACTGCTTCAGTGGGTTTACAGACAATCTGAATTGTTGCTCTTCACAAGCTTGGTTGTTTTTGTTTCCATGCAACATTTTAATCCATATTAATTCATTCAGACCTTCATTCAAACTCTACTGATTTACTGACCAACATCCTTCATGTCCAACTTTAAATTAAGAAGTAAGAAAATTAAGTTACTGTTTATTGAAACACTGAAGATCAACCAGTTAATATCTTTTATTTTATATCTCTATAGATTCACATGAATCAGTTAGAAACTGGTTTCTTACTTTCTGTCTGATGGTCCAGGTTCATTACTGAAGTCTGGAGGTTCTGGTTTGGACCAGTCACTCCTCATAGATGGACTGATGGATCCTGGAGGTTTTGCTCTGTTCCTTTTCCGATGCCGATCTTCCATCTTCTGGCCTTTTGGAGAGAGAAACCAGAACCAGCCAGTCCATTGATCTGGTTCCAGTAACTGTCCTGTGAAGCAGAAAGCTGGTTCCCATCATGTGTTCAGAGGATCAGAGTGAATCAGGTGAATGAATGAGTGAACATTTCCTATGAACTAGTGAACTTATTTAGCTCCCAGTGGACTTGAACGCATCATGACTCTATTGTAGCTCTGTATGGAGGGAGTCAGTGAGCAGAAGGTTCTGAGGGAGCAGCAGCTCAGGTCGGGTCCACGGCTCTCCTCCAGACAGAACCGGGTCCAGCTGGGATCTCAGCAACATGTCAGCCTCTGTGTGCAGCTCAGCAGGATTTCCTCTCAGCTCCAGAGACACAAAGCAGCTTTCAGGGACCACAGCATCCAGCTGAGGTACCAGCTGGACCCACTGCAAGGAATCATGGGTAAACAGCTGCTTCAATAGGGGGATGAAGCCCCCAAACACTCAGCGAGGCCTGAAACATATTTAGTCTATTGATCTGATTGAACTTCAAAATAAAGAGACACATTAATGCAACTCTTTAGTTAGAAACTAGTTTGTTACAACTGATCTAAAATGTTTGTGAAATTATTTATTTTATTATTATTGCTCCATTTAAAAGTTTTGTTATTTTTAGGGTTGAACCGACTGCAGTTTTCTGGCTGATCGATTCCCATTTTGCAGATACTGATTGCTAAACACAGCAACCTTTCAGGTAAGAGTCAGTCTGGATCTGGATGCATTTTTCCAGCAGAGCTTTGAGAGACAAAGAGTTTCTTCCTGCTGAAAGGAGCAACAAGAGGAAAACCTGGAAAAAGATCAAACTCAGTGAGGAGGAAGAGAGGAAATCTGTGGACGGCTTAAAGCCGGTTCTGATCCACAGACAAGAGAAACATCAGTTTCTGCTGAACCCCAGACTGATGAGGGACGGAGTGATGTGATTCACTTCCTGCTGATTTCAACAAGCAGAGAAACTAGTTTACAATGTTTTAGTTCTGCATTTTAGGTTAAAACACCAGAGAGAGTCGCTGCAGCAAGAACTGATGGACTGTAAAAGTTACATTAAGTTCTCAGTTTATTTAGATTAAATCTGAAAAGTTCATTATTGCTCCACACAAACAGATCAGCTTTAGATGCTGCTGTCATGGTAGATCATAGCTGATCATTCACCAGGTTAACTGCGCAGTAACTGAGCTGTGTGTTTATAGTGTGTTCAATATTTCTCTTTTTGTTACTTATAGTCGCATAATGTATCCTCACTTAGCATCACTTTATAAGCAGCAACGTCTCACAATAAAGTTTTTCATTTGATCTAATTCCTTTCTAGATCAGGCCTTCAATAAAGTAAACAGAGCGCTGCTGCGGGGACCAGGCCCTATGAGAGCCGAGCGACCCAGGCCGAGGTGACTGAGGCCCCGGGAAGCCTCGGTGGGTTCATCGGTTAGAAAGGCTCCAGAGAGCCGAGAGACACGGAGGGACCCGGAGCGGCAACACTTACCTCTAGTAACAAGTCAGCAAGTTATTTCCATCCTGCAGCTCAAAATGGAGGCTGATCTGAAGGAGACCAAAGTTGGTTTCAGTTTCTATTTCCACAGGAAGTCACGTAACTTGTGTTTTCCTCTAGAGCCAAAGTTTGATTCATCTGAATAAACATTAATAGTTCAGTTAAATTTAACAGAGTGAAAAAACTAGAGTGAAGATGGAAAAGCTTCAGTATTTCTGTTTTGCTGTTAGTGAAGCAGATCTTCTTCTTCTCCTTCTTTAGATTTTAACGGCAGCTTGCATCCATTTACGTTGCACTACTGCCCTCTATTGCCTCCTACCACCTACTCCTCAAAGACTCTTAAAAATCCCAGTGTTTTTTAAAAAACGAAAAATCTTCTTTTTCCCCTCAATACTATTCAGCTGACCGATCACCTTCTCAAATTTCAATTCCCTACTAACACCTAGTTCTGTTTTTAATAATCTTCTTTGACTTGCGTATTTCCTACATTTAATCAAAACATGTTCCACTGTTTCTACTTCATCACACCATCTACATAAACCAGTAAGGTGTTTCCCCATCTTAAAAAGAGTTCCGTTTCGGAAACTATGCCCAGTTCTTATTCTATTTATAATTATCTCTTCTCTCCTGTTTAATCCTCTGATCCTTTCTACATCGACTGTATTTTGTATTCTAAATAAATGTCTTCCATTTATTTCATTTACCCACCTAGCTTCCCATATCTTCTTGCTTTCTTTCCAAATTATACTTTTGCCTTCAGATTTAGATAACTTTATTTGCACATCAATAGCATCTTTTTTAATTGTCTCCTTAGCCAGCCTGTCTGCTCTTTCATTCCCCATAATACCTACATGAGCAGGAGTCCAGAATAATACAACATTTTTATTTTGTTCACATATCCTATGATGAACCGCCATAATCTCATATAAAATATTTTGATGATTTTTTGTACGTCCCTTTCCGATACTCGTCAACGCAGATAGAGAGTCTCTACAAACTATTATTTTATTCCTATTAGTTTCCTCCACCCATTCTAAAGCTACTAAAATAGCACCTAGTTCTACCGCGAATACACTCAAATAATCAGATGTTCTTTTTGAAATACTAATCTTTAATTCAGGAATCACTACAGCTATACTGGTTGCTTCACTTTTAGGGTCTTTCGACCCATCCGTATAAATTTGCAAATATTCATTATATTTATTCTGCATTTGATTATAAAATTCTTGGCAAGTATCTAATGTGTTCCTTTTCCTAATATTTGTTAGCGTTCTGTCTACATTAATATATTTCCAAGTCCATGTCGGTCTCAAAGGCCACAATACAGTTGGACTAAATTCCTTATAATATACATTAAAAATTTTCGCTCTATCATCCCCAACCCACCCAAAGCTATCCATTTGTTTCTTTCCTCTTTCCCAACACTCTCCTAATAATTTCTTAACCGGGTGATCTGCATTACGTCCTTTTAAACTTATCCAATAATTGAGCATTAGCTGCTGTCTTCTAATGCATAATGGCATTTCTCCTGACTCTACTTGTAATGCACATATTGGTGTTGATTTAACTGCCCCTAAACATATTCTCAGTGCTCGGGCTTGAATAACATCTAACTTTTTTAACTTAGTTTTAGCTGCTGATCCATACACCACACTCCCATAATCTATTCTTGATCTAATTAGAGACACATATATATTTTTAAGGGAATCGAAATTCGCACCCCATGTCAACCCAGCTAAACACCTCATAATGTTTAGAACAGGCATGTCAAACTCAGTTTGACTCTGGGGCCGGATCCAGACTTTCTGTTCTCAGGTGGGCCGGATCAGTAAAAGAATGTCAACTCCAAATATTTAGCTTTGTTTTTCAGTACTATGTGTTATCATTCAGCCTACATTTGTGGCCTACCCTACATATTATAATTATAGATGACAAGGGATCTTTTCTGAGCACAACACATTTATTCAACAAACAATGGAAAAAAATGATTTTCATGTTTGGGTATGAAGGTGTTAACTGGTTTATTTTAACAGTTGATTGAATGCAGTTTTACACCTGAACCAACTCACCACAATAACAAACTCAAGTGGGAGCTATGAAAAAAATATTTTCGCCTTAATTGTCATACTGCTTTGAAGTAAATACAAAAAGTGCAGTGCATGGGCAATAAGATTAGACTACGTCAGATCAAACTGCACAATATCAATTGTCTTTAATATGAAATCAGATGAATCTTATTTTTAATTATCTGTATTCACGAGTGCAAACAAATTTTGTGTCATCCCACTTTTTTTCTCTCTCTCTCAATGCACTCCTGCAGTCTACTTGCTGCTGCTGGCTCCTGAAACTTGGTATCTTTTTGCCTTCACAAGTGCATCGATATTAGGTGTCAAATCCTGAGTAGCAGCACATTTAACAATGTCATTCAAGTGTTTATTTGTTAACCTTGAGCGCTGCTTTGTTTTATTATTATTCATTACCGAAAACACCTGTTCACAAAGATAAGTAGTCCCAAACATGGATAGAACCTTTGCAGCCATGGCTGTTAATTTGGGGTAACCTGGCACGAGATATTGATAAAACGTATCCAATCCCACTGACCTAAATTTATCCTTCATAGCGGAATCGCACTGCAAGTCAATAAGCTCGAGTTGAATGTCAGCTGGCATATCAGAAGGCTTCGCTGTAAATGGCAAGCGAAAAAAGCCAAATTTGTTTTGAAGTTCACCGAATACCTGAAACCTCTGCTCAAACTCTTGCAGCAAATCTGTTATGTTATCTTTATCCATCCATCCATCTTCTTCCGCTTATCCGAGGTCGGGTCGCGGGGGTAGCAGCTTCAGAAGGGAGGCCCAGACTTCCCTCTCCCCGGCCACTTCTTCTAGCTCCTCCGGGGGAATCCCGAGGCGTTCCCAGGCCAGCCGAGAGACATAGTCCCTCCAGCGTGTCCTGGGTCTTCCCCGGGGCCTCCTCCCGGTGGGACGTGCCCGGAACACCTCACCAGGGAGGCGTCCAGGAGGCATCCTGACCAGATGCCCGAGCCTCAACTGGCTCCTCTGGATGTGAAGGAGCAGCGGCTCTACACTGAGTCCCTCCCGGATGACTGAGCTTCTCACCCTATCTCTAAGGGAGAGCCCAGACACCCTACGGAGAAAACCCTTTTCGGCCGCTTGTATCCGCGATCTCGTTCTTTCGGTCACGACCCAAAGCTCATGACCATAGATGAGGGTGGGAACGTAGATCGACCGGTAAATCGAGAGCTTCGCTTTTTGGCTCAGCTCTTTCTTCACCACGACGGACCGGTACAGCGCCCGCTTGACGGCAGACGCTGCGCCAATCCGCCTGTCGATCTCCCGCTCCCTTCTTCCCCCATTCGTGAACAAGATCCCGAGATACTTGAACTCCTCCACTTGGGGCAGGACAAACCCCCTGACCCGGAGAAGGCACTCTACCCTTTTCCGGCTCAAAAAAATGGCCTCGGATTTGGAGGCACTGATCCTCATCCCGGCCGCTTCACACTCGGCTGCGAACCGCTCCAGCGAGAGCTGCAGATCACGGCCTGATGAAGCCAAAAGGACCACATCGTCCGCAAAAAACAGAGATGAGATCCTAAGGCCACCAAATCGGATCCCCTCAACACCTTGGCTGCGCCTAGAAATTCTGTCCATGAAAGTAATGAACAGAATCGGTGACAAAGGGTAGCCCTGGCGGAGTCCAACTCTCACCGGAAACGAGCCCGACTTACTGCCGGCAATGCGGACCAGACTCTGACACCGGTCATACAGGGACCTGACAGCCCGTATCAAAGGGCCCGGTACCCCATACTCCCGGAGAACCCCCCACAGGGCTCCCCGAGGGACACGGTCGAACGCCTTCTCCAAGTCCACAAAACACATGTAGACTAGTTGGGCGAACTCCCGTGCACCCTCCAGGACCCTGCAGGGTGTAGAGCTGGTCCAGTGTTCCACGACCAGGACGAAAACCACACTGCTCTTCCTGAATCCGAGGTTCGACTGTCCGACGGATAGTTTCCAGCAGGCGGGTCGGAGACACAGTCCTGGAAAGGATCTGTGAGACTCCTAGGAGCCTGCGGTGGTCACGGTCTTCTGATGTCCGTTCCTCCCTCTGGAAGCCGCAGATTTCTGCCTCTGCTCTCAAGCTTCATTTGAGTCTAGCCCTGCTTTTGTGGTCGTTATTTAATGTTTTTTCGAAATTAAAATATCCAGGGTGGCACCCAATACCTCAAAGTCCCTGATTGATACATTTTGATGAACGTTCTCCCAATTATCTGAAATATATTTGATTTCTCTTCCTTAGTTTCTTCATCCGGGGTCTGAGTCTCTGTTTTGTCCATCTTTTCTTTGTCAGCCTTTAAATTTTCTTCCCTGGCTTTAAGTCTGTCCATCTTTAATTTAAGTCCAGCAATTTCTTGAGTGAGCTCTTCGTTCACCTTGCCAATCCAGTACAACTGTTGTGATTTCTCTTTCATTGAATTGTTAAAGTTTCTTTTATCGACCATTGTTCCCCATTGTATCTTCCTATTATGGGTTGACAAGGCTTTGCTTTCTGATTGCAGTTGTTCAACTGTCGCTTTAGCCTCGTCCAATTCACTATTCAAAGTGCTGAATTGTTTTTTCAAATAATCATTTTTGTTGATCAGCCTTTCATTCTCTACCTGCCAGGTATCTTTTTTCCTGGCATTCAGTCTCTCAATTTTCAGCCTCAGATCTTCGACAGTTTTCTGAAGCTTCTTGTTCTCTCCTGTAAGCTTCCGGCAGCTCTTCTCCAAACTTTCCACGTTCTCCAGCAATACATTTCGTCGCGCCATCGTTCAGTTTTGTTTGAGATTGAAGTCTGCAAATGAATTTCTCTGTGGAACCTGGGAATACAAAGACAGGCGGCTGTGATGTCACAGACAGGATGAGTGACATCACAGCTTCACGTCAAAGCCACAAGAAGTCTGTTGGGGGAGGGGGAGGGAGAGGGGGGCGGATGTTGTTTTTTTTTTTTTTACTTTATTCGCAGACACACTGTATAACGACAGAGTTATGCCTCATTTGTTCTGCCTCAAGAAAAAACAAATACAGATAAACATATTCAAGATAAAGAAAAAGCTAAGGGTTCATTTAAAGCAATACAGATTTCAATTGTTTTATTTTCTGTAGCTCTTTTTCTGTCATCTTCATGTCGAATCTTCACATTCAAAGACAAACTCCCAGGATTTTCTGGTTTTTATTCATTTTTATTTTTCACAGATTGTGAGAACATCCCACCTTTAAATGGCTTGTTTTCCGGTAGAGAAGAGACATTAAAAAAAATTAAAGATAACAAGATTCTATGAAACAGTGTCATTGTTTTTATTGTTTTATACTTGTGCATATGTATTAATTGTTTTTATCTTGTAACCAGGTTGCTATGTATTGCAAATTTTTTGCTCAGGTCCCTCTTGAAAATGAGATCTAGATCTCAACGGGGTTTACCTGATTAGATAAAGGAATATGAATTACACCCATTGAGTAAATATGAATGCAGCAGCGCCCTCTGCTGTTTGACAAAGGTTAAAAAAACCCCAAAAACTACTTGCCGCATGTTTACGTTTATTAAGTGTTATGTCACCGAATATCTTACAAAACTCAAACTCTTATGCATCACTTTTTTACACAAAGTGATGCATTTCAAACAGTTATTTCCATGATCCAATCAACTTCTATTCAGACACCAGAAAGTTCCTAACAAAGTCGATAAAATGTCGAATAAAAATGATTTTACAAATCCTTTAAACTCACTTTACTTTGAGCCATGATGGATTAGTATTAGATTTTTTTTTTTCTAAAACAAGTAATTACAAAAGTTATTTCCTCTATACAAATATACACAAAACTGTTGTTAATCTTTAGTTTGGGCAAGAATGGTCACCAAAAATCTTGCAATGTTGCATTAAATCGATGTTTATGGTAACTATTTAAGACAAATTTACGGAATAAGAAAATATATTAAATTGGATGCTTTTCGAAAAGCAAAAATAGTGACTTGTGTCTCGTAACAGCATGCAGGATCCCACCTGAGCAGAGTCTCTGCAGCTCCTCACCATGTGGTCTCCACGACCATATTAATTGAAAAATGTTTACAGTTTTCAATTTTTTAAATGAACCAATTCCAGTGAACTCGTTACAGTTGCCATGTTTGTTCGTTTTATTTCCACAAGTGACATAAATTATGGACATTCAAGTTTGAATAATTACATAACCCACTAAATATTAGATTGTCTCTGTGCTGCAATACAAAACATAACGCAACGTTTGACACATGCACTGTTTCAGTGCAAAGCAATATGAGCTGATATCATTTTGCGCATTTATAACAGCTGACAAAGGCTTTACATTCAAGTATATTTTTAAATATCGCCTCTGACCAAACAAAATGAGAAGTAGTGGTGTTGGATGCTGCCTCTTTTTTTTTCTTTTCTTTTTTTTAAATCACTTAAAAAATAAACAAACAGACAAATAAATAGGTCAGTTTCTTTCTTGGCACCTGTTCTGCATGTTTGTTTTTCAAATTATGTCTCCGTCACAACTTCAACAACAAGATATGATCCCACCGTCCTCTGTTTTGTTTCGACACTAAAGTAAGTCAGATTTAGCCCGATGACAGAAGTAAACGAAAAATCACAGGAATGTATTTACACAGTGGAGCTCTTGTAAAAATGATTTTTTTAGAAAACTCACCATTTCTGCCCATTCAGAGTCATGCAGTTCGCTGCAGCTACAGAGAGTTAATGTCGTTTCAATAATTTGCACCTCACATGCTGTCAGCTCATACATTTATGTTGACAGTTACATAACAGTACAGCTTTTGTGGCAGAAATAATCATAACATAAAAATCACTTTGGCTATGCAAAGACTCATGCTGCTTTAATTTCTCTCAAAGTCTCTAATCTTGCTGAGACAAAAATAGTTCTGACATCAGAATCCTGAGAGAAAAAGTTAGAATTCTGAGATTAACATAATTCTGAGATTCAGTGTAGAATAAAAAAAAATTCTCAGATTAATGACAGAATTCTGGAAAAAATCAAGAAATAAAAGTCAGACTTCTGACATTCTATGATTTAAGTTAGAATTTTACGCTACAAGTCTGAATTTTGAGAGGAAAAACGTCAGTATTGGAGATTTCTTTTCCCTCTTGAATACTCACACTAGAACCACATTTTATTAGGATTTCATTAGGAAAAAGAGAAGTTTAGCTAGAACGCAATAAAAATTGTACATGGGTCTAAAAATTTATTGCACACCAACATAGAAGTGGTGTACATTTGTTTTCATCTCCCTTAACCCTGATGATACCCTGGAATACAAGCCACTGTCTTTACTAGCAATTAGTAAACAGCATCCATTAATTTGTAATTACATTTCAGAATAAATCCAGATGTTCTGCGAAGGCCTCAGGTGAGACCAGAATTGAAGTTTTGCTTATTGGGAAACTGAAACTGACCCCTGAACACCATTTTTTTGTCCTTCCACTTCACAGTTACGCTCCACTTTAATTCATGTTGGTCTATCACATAAAATGCTAATAAAATAAGCTCAAGCTTGTGGTAAAAGGGGAATGAAAACTGTTGCGGGGAAGCCTATCTACATGCAGACTGCCCCAATCGTGGCTGACTCAGCGATTTGCAGGTAAAGCCTTTAAAAATAATCTAATTGTGATTGCTTGTGATTTTGCACTCTCTCAAGTTCTTCATCATGGTTTTCTGCTGACGTCTACCTCGCCAGCTGATGCATGCTTGGCCATGCATTTTGCATCCCAGAGGCTCCAGTTAGAAGTCAGAGGTAGTATGTTGCAGTAAGTACTGTCCTCTGTCCACGGCTCAGTGGTAGCTCTAATGTGGGACAGAGGACGGTGCAGGGGGACATCTCCTGCTGCGTCTGACAGAGACGCTTCAGTTCTCACCGTAACCTCGGTATCTGTGCTCATAGGCGCCCCCTGTGGTTCGTTCTGGACATGGTGAGTGGCAAAGACACGGAGGAGAGGGAGGACACCTCCCAGTAGAGCAAGCGGGACAGGAAGAGCTGGTAGAGGATCACCATGGAGATGGACTGTCTGAATAAGAAAAAAATAATATTAAGTAAAAAGTTTTAGAGATTTTATTCTGACATTTAAACAGGTTGTTATAAAATAAAATATATTAGAATAAAAGCATTAATTAAACTAATGTTTAAAGTATAAATGAATGATTTTATTGTATAAATAAAGAAAACAAACCTCAGATTCTTCACTTTACTGACTGAACTCTCCAGGATCTCAACCTGAGGCTTCAGATCAGAGTCTCCACCTTCATTTATTTCGATCTGATTTATTTCCAGTTCAGTCAGATCTGGGTTGGACTTCAGAGCCGAGGCCAAAACTTCACATTCAGCCTTATCAAGCGAACAGCCACCAAGTCTGTGATTAGAGAAGAAATAAATTCAGTTCTAATGAAATCAATCTGGATCATAAACAGACTAAAATATGATAACAGTGATGTCATCGTCTGATCAACATCTGATCTTCAATTTACTGAGTTTGACCCCACAGAGAATCTGTGCAGTTCCTGGTTAAAGTCCAGGTTCTGGTTCTGGTTCTGGTCCAGGCTTCATGTCCTCAGACCTTCAGCTGCAGTCAGATGTTGAAGATCTTCTATCATCTGTGAAGGAAAGTTCAGTTTTCTCTGCAGCATCTGATGGAGCTGCAGCATCAGAGCCTCAAAGGAGCTGAAGCAGCTGATGAAGAGGCTGACTGAGCTGATGAAGGAAACTACTGGAGATGATGGAGAGGAGGAGGAACTGCTCACAGCTCGGACTTGGACTAGACCGTGTGGCTCAGAGGAACAAAGGTTTGGATGTTAGAAGAAATTGTTGCTAACTCTTAAAGAGCTGAAGACCAAAACAGAGCGTTTGGGTCCAGCAGCATTTTTCATGGTGAAGCAGTGAAAGTTCTCCAGTAACTAGAAGAGGCTGGGATGTCTAAAGAGTTGAAGCTCATGTCTCTCCAGGTCTTCATGGCTAACAGCTTCAACAAAAGCTGCAGATGAAGAGTTGATGAGGAAAATGGTTCCAGCTCTGGAAGCAGAGTTCTCAGAGCTTTGGGAGGATCTGACAGAAACTAGGACTTTTTCTGGAGCCAGACAACAATCACCACATTTTGCTCTCATTTACAAACTCAGAGGAAACTAGTGGGAGGAGGAAAAGTTGGTTCACTAAGTTTCTAACTGGTTTCCATGACAACAGCAGCAATTATTGGGGTTATTTTAAAGTGTCTATCAAACCTAAACAGTGATTTTATAAAAAAAAAGACAAAGATCCTAAAAGGAGAAGCGGCTCAATGAGTGAAGAGGAGTTTAAAGTGTAAAAGTCTCTCTGGCTGATTGGATCTTTCAGACAAAATAGATTTTTTTCTAGAGTTCAGGGTTTTCTATTCAATTAAACATGAAAACTGATAAAAAGATAAATATTTTTAAAATGATCAAAATGTCTAAAACCAGAAGCTGCAGCTGTCCTGGATGAGCTGAATGTTTAGATGGTTGAATGGCTGAAATAGTCCAGAGGATGAAGGAAGAAGTTAAAGACCAAAAACATCCAGAAGCAACTTGAAGAAGAAGAAGAAACAGGAGGACAATAGAGCTGAATCAGCATTCACACAATGAAAACATCTGGACTCACCGAGCCTTTCTGCAGTTCCTCACAGCTGGAACCAGTCTCAGTCGTCCATAATATGATGTGTTGTACTTCTCCAGGTCCAACTCATCCAGAACCTCTGACATCTGCAGCATGAAGGCCAGAGCTGAACAGTCAGTCTCTGAGAGCTGCTTCCCTGAATCCAGCAGCCGTTGGATCTCCTGATAAAATGAGACGTCGTTCATCTCCACCAGACAGTAGAAGATGTTGATGCTTCTGTCAGTAGAGATTCTATCAGTGTTCATCTCCTTCAGGTTGGTGATGATTCTCTGGATGGTTTCTGGACTGTTCTCTGTCTGACCCAGCAGATCTTCTAAGAGTCTCTGGTTGGACTCCACAGTGAGACCATGAAGGAAGCGGACAAACAGGTCCAGGTGGCCATTTTTACTGCTGAGGGATTTCTCCATGACTTTCTTCATGAACTCATCTAGAGATGTTTCTCTGTATTTTTCTCCCAGAAACGTCTTGATCACCTCTGACTTCCTGCTGGTGAAACAGTGGAGCATGTAGACTGCAGCCAGAAACTCCTGGATGCTCAGATGAACAAAGGAGTAGACGGAGATGTCGCACGTCCCTCTCTCTCTTTTAAACATTTCAGTGAACACTCCTGAGAACAACGCAGCATCTTTGATGTTGATGCCGCACTTTTTGAGCTCTTCGTCATAGAAGATCAGGTTTCCCTCCAGCAGCTGCTCAAAAGCCAGTTTTCCTAGAGACTCAATCAGCTTCTTGTTCTCTGGACTCCAGATTGATCTTGTCTTTTTTCCTCCATCATACTTTTCCTTCTTGATTGCGAAGTTAACCTCCAGGAATGCTATGTACATCTCAGTCAGAGTCTTTGGCAGTTTTTCTCCCTCTCTGGTCTTCATCACATCCTCCAGAACTTTAGCAGTGATCCAGCAGAAAACTGGGATGTGACACATGATGTGGAGACTTTTTGATTTCTGGATGTGGGAGATGATCCTGCTGGCCTTCTCTTCATCATCTCTGAATCTCTTCCTGAAGTACTCCTCCTTCTGGGGGTCAGTGAACCCTCTGACCTCTGTCGCCATGCCGACACACTCAGCAGGGATCTGATTGGCTGCTGCAGGTCGTGTGGTTATCCAGAGGAGAGCAGAGGGAAGCAGTTTCCCCCTGATGAGGTTTGTCACCAGAACATCCACTGAGCTGGACTCTGTAACATCAGTCAGGATCGGATTGTTGTTGAAATCCAGAGTAAATCGACTTTCATCCAGACCATCAAAGATGAACAGAACCTGGAACTTTTTAAAGCTGCTGATTTCTTTGGTTTTAGAAAATAATTGATGAATCAGTCCTAATAAGCTGAACTTTTCTTCTTTCAACATATTCAACTCTCTGAAAGTGAATGGAAATATGAAATCAATGTTCTGGTTGGTTTTGCCTTCAGCCCAGTCCAGAGTGAACTTCTGTGTTAACAGTGTTTTCCCAATGCCAGCCACTCCCATGGTCATCACTGTTCTGATTGGTTGATCTCTTCCAGGTGGGACTTTAAAGATGTCTTCTCTTCTGATTGTTTCTTGTTTCCTGGATGCTGTTTCAATGTGTCTGACCTCATGTTCCTGGTTGACCTCTCTAGTTAACCCCTCTGTGATGTGGAGCTCTGTGTAGATCTGGTTCAGATCGGTTTGATTTCCAGGTTCAGCGACGCCTTCAGAGAGACTCTGGAACTTCTTCTTCAGAGACGCTTTATGGTCACTCTGACACCGAATATCAAAATCTGAAGAAAGAGACAAAGACAGGAGAGGAGACACTTCAGCTGAACATAAGGAAAACAATAATTTTTTGATATTCTCAGAGACAATTTGTGCATCAGCTTTAATGGATGAAAAAAAAGTAAATCAATAAATAAAAAGCCCAAATTTTATAAAAACTCTGCATGGTAAGAAGAACGAAAGTCACGACTTAAAGTTAAAGTTGCTGCTGTTGATTCATTGGGATGTAAAGTTTTATCTTTCAAATCTATTTAATCTCTCAGTGTTTGAAAAATATTAACACCATTAAAAAGCAACAAAAAACACCTTTCTCTAAACAAGTTTAAAATATAGAAAATCTATATGGAAATTGAAAAATATTCAAAAATATGGACTTTAAACAAGCTTCTATATCTTCCTGAGACTTTATCTGTATATTTTCATCTTATTTCAAGTTTACTGAGATATTTACAGTCAAAACTACACAAAATACTTGGAATGAGAGTTGCAAAAATAGACATTAATTTAATAAACAACTGCATAGACCCATGTATCAAATTGTCCTCTTTGATGGCCTCTGAGGCCACTGCTGTTTTATCACAAAATTATGGCCAAATCAAACTAGTTCTGATGGAAACAACGTCCAGCAGAGGGAACAGCTCCTGTTAGTTTAGGTTTTATTGAGGTCTGAGTTGTGGTTCACCATCTAACTTCTCATTCATGGAATCAAACTCAGGAAACAGTTTGGATTTTACAGAGCTGAAGTTGGCTTCAGATTGAGCTTCCAATTCAGGAAATGGGTAAAGGGCCTTTACCCATTAGGGCCACCTACTGGTTGAGCATTTTCAATCTGCTTGAGTTTAAAAGCTGAAATACTTGCACTCTTAAAATATGGGCTACATTATTCTACACTAATAGCAGAAAACTTTAAACTATAGATTGTGATTAGTGAAAATTTGGCCATAAATCCAGGTAAAAACCAGGATCTGGCAGACAGGGGACAAGTTACTAGTTATCTCTCTGAGTTTTTAACTCTTCACTATAGCATGTAGTTATTGTTTCTAGTAATCTTTCTCCAGTTCACCTCTTGTGATTTCTGTGCCTCCATGGTCTAAGGATGCCTTGTTGGTCCCCAGATTCTCCTCCACTCCTCTGTTGTCTGCTGCAGCTCTGCTGTCCTCACATTCATCTGCCTGATTGTCTCCAAAACCATTTGGATCTCACAAACTATTCACTTCCTGAAGAAGCTTCTCTGTAACATAACTCCTTACTATATTCTACATTTACCATCATCTGCCAGGCTGAACCTCAACCACACCTTGAACCAGGGAGCTTTTCAGAGACTTCAGTGACCTCTGAGGTTACTCAAAGTCACTTTCTAATGGGCAGAAAGTGATTTAAACTCTGTGACAGAGTTTAAATCACTTTCTGCCTAGTGAAATCCACCATGTTCTCCCTTTTCATAGAGAGACATGGTTACCGTGGTCCAGATACATTAAAAGGGTTGAAATCAAACCTGTATTGAAGCTTCACAAATCAAAGCTTTAATGCAGCTTCGTTTAGGGAAAGAAAAAAAACTACAAACTTGGTTTTAGATATTCTGGCCTGAATAATCATGATTAGGGTTAGGGTTGATTGAAGTCTACATATTTTAGTTTTTGAAGTAGATCACATTAAAGATGCTCAAAGTAGCAAGAGATTACGTAGAATTGTCCTTTAGTCATTTCCCAAATTAGAAACTCCAATTTTCCAGCAGAACCTTAAAGGCCTGGTGTAATAACCAATAAAAGTAGAACAAAATTCATTTTCAGCAAGGTCAGATTAACCATATTGGCAGCTGGGCAATTTGCTGACCTATAACTTTTGCCACCTCTCTTTTATTGTTTTATTATACACTTTATTTCTGTTATGCTAAACGTAACATTAATATCAACCAAAACCCGATTGCTGCTCTCCTTAGCCATCCTCTCTGCTATTTCATTCCCCTTAACCTCATAATGTGCTGAAACACAAATAAAATTATCTGTAAGAATCATCAAATTGATTCTATGAAGTGTTTGTTTTATTTAGAGCTGAAGACATGTTATGCTGCAACATGACCCTTCAGAGTAAGAGTCTTCACTTATAATTTTAAAAACGAACAAAATAAAAAGTTAAATTTGTACATTTATCTTGTGGCCAATTTTTTTTTAACAGGCTCAAATTAAATGAGGACTTTATTAAGCCCAGTTACCTGGACATAAGTTCCAGTTACACCAGCTGGAAAAACACAGATTCAGTTGAAACAACTGACCACAAAAAGACTTTTAAACCTTAAATTTCCAAATCTCAACTAAAGACGTGGATCTGGTTCCACAGAGACGATAGAAGGAAGCTCTGATTGGAGGAGTTCAGTCACACCTGGAGCACAGCTGCTCTGATTGGCTGTCAGCAGTCCAGATCCTGTTCTGGGTCGTTTCCCATACTGGGGGCAGCTGGTACCGACCGGATCCATCAGAACATTCTGACCCAAAGCACAGCAGGATGGATGCTCCTCCTCACCAAAGCTCCTCCTGTGAAGACATTTCTTCATCACTGAAATAGTTCACTAGCAACAGGCTGGAGCTGAAGATGTTCATGAAGGTCCACAAAAAACAAGGGACCAGAAACTGGGTCAGAACAGAACCTCAGAACATTGATGATTTCTGGTTTTAAGTACTTCATTGAATTATATTTGGTATCATGACTGATGCCAGTGTTCCCAGTCTGGAAGATGCTGGGTTTCACTGCTTCAGTGGGTTTACAGACAATCTGAATTGTTGCTCTTCACAAGCTTGGTTGTTTTTGTTTCCATGCAACATTTTAATCCATATTAATTCATTCAGACCTTCATTCAAACTCTACTGATTTACTGACCAACATCCTTCATGTCCAACTTTAAATTAAGAAGTAAGAAAATTAAGTTGCTGTTAATTAAAACACTGAGATCAACCAGTTAATATCATTTAGATTTTATCTCTATAAAGTCACATGAATCAGTTAGAAAATGGTTTCTTACTTTCTGTCTGATGGTCCAGGTTCATTACTGAAGTCTGGAGGAAACGTTTTGGACAGGTCACTCTTCATAGATGGACTGATGGGTCCTGGAGGTTCTGCTCTGTCCTGATCTTCCATCTTCTGGCCTTTTGGAGAGAGAAACCAGAACCAGTCAGTCCAGTGATCCGGTTCCAGTAACTGTCCTGTGAAGCAGAAAGCTGGTTCCCATCATGTGTTCAGAGGATCAGAGTGAATCATTTGAATGAATGAGTGAACATTTCCTATGAACTAGTGAACTTATTTAGCTCCCAGTGGACCTGAACGCATCATGACTCTATTGTAGCTCTGTATGGAGGGAGTCAGTGAGCAGAAGGTTCTGAGGGAGCAGCAGCTCAGGTCGGGTCCACAGCTCTCCTCCAGACAGAACCGGGTCCAGCTGGGATCTCAGCAACATGTCAGCCTCTGTGTGCAGCTCAGCAGGATTTCCTCTCAGCTCAAGAGACACAAAGCAGCTTTCAGGGACCACAGCAACGTCTCACAATAAAGTTTTTCATTTGATCTAATTCCTTTCTAGATCAGGCCTTCAATAAAGTAAACAGAGCGCTGCTGCGGGGACCAGGCCCTATGAGAGCCGAGCGACCCAGGCCGAGGTGACTGAGGCCCCGGGAAGCCTCGGTGGGTTCATCGGTTAGAAAGGCTCCAGAGAGCCGAGAGACACGGAGGGACCCGGAGCGGCAACACTTACCTCTAGTAACAAGTCAGCAAGTTATTTCCATCCTGCAGCTCAAAATGGAGGCTGATCTGAAGGAGACCAAAGTTGGTTTCAGTTTCTATTTTCACAGGAAGTTACGTAACTTGTGTTTTCCTCTGGAGCCAAAGTTTGATTCATCTGAATAAACATTAATAGTTCAGTTAGATTTAACAGAGTGAAAAAACTAGAGTGAAGATGGAAAAGCTTCAGTATTTCTGTTTTGCTGTTAGTGAAGCAGATCTGAAGCTGAGCAGCTTTTTTCATGGATTCAGCAGAAAACCAGCAGAACAAACTGCAGTTTAACAGGCGTTTGATGGAGGATTATGAGCGCTCACTGCCCTCTGGTGGTGAACTATCGCAACTACAGATATTCCTCTTCATATTAATTACAGTTTATTTGATCTCATTTTCACTTTTATCAGGCCAAATCAAATCAGCTTACATTAATGTTAAATAAGAGTCACTGCAGGGTTAGTACATGGAAATGAAAACTAAACGTACTTTAGTAAAAATCCTCCAAAAAAGATTAATTGTGGGTAATTTTGAGAATCAAAATGTAAATAAATGTAAATGTAAATAAAAAAAATGTGTTTGATATAAAGTCCAAACAGCTGAGACCATAACATCACACCGGATGAAAACACATAATGGATAAATATTGTATGGAAAAAGTTAATAAAGTTTAAAATATTAGTACTTAATATTACTTAGTTAAATGCAGTATTTTGTATAACTGAATTCATTTATGAATAAATGTATTTCACATACAACAACATTATGCTGCTCTTGTTAATGTCATTTAAATACTTTTATCTCTTTTTAAAGACTGTCTATAGAAATAACAATATTATACGGTGGTGGTGCAAAACCTCACAGGAGTTTGATTTGCTGCTTCAAAATAAAAGTTTCGGGAAGGAAAGAAGAAAAGTAAAATGCATTATTTAATATGAACGCTAATTGAGAAAATTAACTCGTTTCTATGGCTCTTAATGTCAAAGTACTCACAGGAAGTGAATGTGGTTTGTAACCTCTAACTTTATCAAGTGCTGTAGTTACCATCTGGGTCCACTAGAGGGCAAAACCCGCCCTGCTCTGATAATAATAGTTCAGTTCGCGGCTCTGCAGCTAAAACATCAACATCATTCTGACTGTTTCCAGGATAATTTAACTTTTCATAAATATTTTCCTACCTTCAGACCGGAAGCTCAGCATCTTATCGTCTAAACCAGAGTTGTAGAGCTTTGATTCAGCTCTGTTGGAGCTGAAGCTCCAGTTTAGGAGCCACAGCTCATCAGGAAATATTAATATGTAACTTATTTATCATATACAGATGTGTAAATAACACATCTATATATTAAATCAGTTGTCAGTCCTTTAGACAGACCATAATAATATTAGTATTTATAATGAGAAAGATACAAACGTGATCAACTTAACAGAAGTCAGAAACCAGCTGCAGCTCTACAAACTCACCTCTATATTCAGAGCGGGGAATTTCCGCCCTCTGGTGGCCATAGTGGGAACTACAGTCCTGATAATGCTGCATTGTTTAAGCACTGTAGTAAACAGATTATTTAACTTTTATTTGTTGGAAGAGACTCGCTCTCTACCGCCCTCCTGTGGTCAGACACTGTAACTACACACTAAAATTCTTTATACTAGTTTAATAATAAAATAATGAGCGATTAATAATTTCCTTTGTCCTTTATACTAGTTTAATAATAAATTAATGAGTGATTATCAGTGAACTGAAGGACAGTCGCTGCTGTTCAGCATCAGAGTTTAAATTTGCAGCTGCTGATAATCAGTTTGTGTGTAAAACCAGCTGCTGGAGCCTGTTAGCATCGTTAGCATCGTTAGCTCCGCTCAGAGTCTCTGCGGGCTGTTTTCATCTCTGTGGAGCTGCTTCTAGTTCACACTGACAGATAAAACATTGATTTCATGTTAAAGTAGAAAGAAGATTTAAGAAATAAAACAGCAGAAACACGAAGAAAGCAACACGGGCTACATTAGCCAAGCAGGAGCGGGAAACTAGCTAGCTGCTAACTTAGCCTTCTGCCCCCTAGTGGACGCAGTATGTAAACACAACCAGAGTAAAGCTAGAGAGCTGATATGTGAATAGCACTTCCTGTGGATTCCTTCAAAGTAAAACACAAGGAACTAAATTCTCCTCTAAGTACATTTTAGCTTGTTAGTTTATTATATTATCAGAAAGCATAAATGTGTAATTTTCTTAGGATGTGATATAAATTATATAATTGGGCTCTGAAGCAAAATTATCACAATTATTCTGTTTTCCAAATAAAATAATATATTATAAATATTCACCTGACTCTAAAATGGAAACTCGGCATCTTGGTGAACAAACCAGTTATTTATTTCA